>NC_137866.1:4129755-4297255 GCF_963924005.1 Protomyctophum bolini
TTGTCCTTTACATTTAGGTTTCCATACCAACAAAAGATGGAGAAGGAGATAACTGACTCAATAAAGGCACTGTAGAACAGTTTCGTAAGGGATTTGTCAACCTGAAATTTGGCGAGCTGCCTCAAGCAAAAGAGGCGTTGTTGGCCTTTCTTGCACAATACTTCACAGTTCACATCAAATATACTGTATATCACATATCTGAGAACTAGAACTGCAATATATCTTTAACTCTTTTGTATTTTGTTAACTAATCAGTTGTGTTTGGTTAAAGGAACACTTCACACATTTTCACCTGTCTTCATATAATCGGTGGCTTTACATTCTGTCTTCTTGCTCTGTGTCTCATAGGCAAAGGAACCTCCAAAGGAATCAAAGGAACCTCCTCGGGAAAACGGAAAGCCTGACGATCCCAATCCGAGGGATCCCACGGTTCAATGATAATCCATAACTGATGCATCTCGATTCCAGTACATGATTTCTTTCCCCCTCACTGTGTGACTAGTCTCTCGAGACAGACCGGTACGAGGGTGCTGTTCTTTTCTTTGTTTTGCCAATGGGTTCCCAGATGGCTGTGTGACTAATGAACAAACTGCTGTATAATGATCCATCATTTGAAAATAAAAACAAACAACAAAGAGATATATGTCTCCCTGTCGTCAATGTCATTTTTGACATTTTGTGATCGATTCATAATCAATTTACAATTTAGGCATTTAGCAGACGCTCTTAATCCAGAGCGACTTACATTAAGCAAGAACAAAAAAGCATGGGAATACATCACATAAAAACATTTATCATGAAACATGCGTAAGCTAAGAAAGTAACAGTGGAATATCTATATAATGAAACTATACATATAAACTATACATCTATACTACTATGCTATACATATGTACTATGACGTGCTATGACTACATACAATGCACTTATGCTGTCTACATAACATGCTATAAGTCTGTATCAAATGCTATCTAAGTCTACAGAAATGCTATCTAAGGGGGTGGGGTAAGTGCTATGGGCTATGATGAAGTCTGAAAAGGTGGGTTTTCAGACTACGGCGGAAGATTGGGAGTGATGCTGCAGTTCTGACTGCAATGGGAAGTGCATTCCACAGTTTTGGAGCCAGAAGGGAGAATAGTTTGGGACATGTGGAGCGTTGTCCCGTCGTTTTTAGTGAGGGTACTTCCAGCTTCCCTGCGTTGGCTGATCTGAGTGAGCGGGAGGGTTTGTAGGGTTCGATCATACTTGCAAGATATGGGGGAGCCATACCTTTGTTTGCTTTGAATGCCAGCATCAGAGTTTTGTATTCTGTGCGGGCATGTGAGAATTTTGGCTGGTTGAAGACCAAGCGAGCTGCGTCCATGTCCGCATTATAGAGGATGACGTTTTATCGGGATTCCATGGGAATCGGGTCCCGTGGGATTCCCGCAAAATGGGATTTAAAATGTGTATTAATCCCGGGAATTGGGACGGGAATGAAAAGTGCATATGGGAGCGGCGGGGGCTGGAGCGGGAATGACATCGACTAGCCTCATTATATTACCACAGATGAACTGTTCCCCCGGGAATCTGGCCCAGCGCGGCATTCTGCCGTGTGGGCGGAGCTTCATTTCCATCCACCAGCTGTCTGAAAAACCAGGAAGAGACGCCCGCAACGAGCGTGCAGGAATCCCAAGTGTGCTTACCCCCATATAACCACAAGCTGCAAGAACCTGTGGTGGAGAAATTACTCACTTTTTAAAGTAAAAGTGAAAAGTAAATGGCCGGAATTAAAAACATTTACTTGAGCAAAAGTATTGGAATGAAAATTTGCTTAACCCATTTTGGGCGGGGATCCCTTTTGCTGTTTAGCATTATGTTATGCTTTAGCTATTGGAAAAATAGCAGACCTAAAAGCTCGTAGCGCGCCACGCTATTTTAGAAAAATTAAAGAACGACTGACATAGCTTTTTCAGAAAACTGTCAGGATTTGGAAGACATTCATCTCAGGTCAAAATGGGTTAAAGTACCAAAAGTAGAAAGTAAACCATTATGCAGACTGTTCCATTTCACAGGTTTTCAAATGTATATAAAAATCAATGTTAAAGATATTTTAAAACGGCAAATATATAAGCTCACAAGGTCGCACAGACTTGCACTGTGGTGCATTGTGAGCTTGTAGATCGGCTATTTTCAAATGGCTGAAGTGGGTATACGTTTTGTAATAATCATACAAATCTGCAAAAGTAACTGAAGTTTTCAAATAGATGTAGGAGGAAAATACAACATTTGGACCGGAGATGTAGTGGAGTAGAAGTATACAAAAGCATTTGAAATGGAATTACAGTAAAGTAGAAATACCTCGAAGAATTGTACTAGTACAGTACTACAGTAAATGCACTTAATCACTTTCCACTATATTGCAAGGAACAATACAGTTGTGTACTCTAATAATAAATAATACTAATAATACAACTTTATTTGTATAGCACCTTTCATGACATGAAATGCATGATTATTAAGGACCTATTAAGATAGGTTGAAAAGTGGCAAAGGAAGTGGACCTTTAACAGAGATGTATACAATTTATTTAATTAAACAAAAGTATTTAATAATGTTATGTTATTCATAAATCATATTAGATATCTGCAGAAGGAAGTCCATCCATCCTTTTATCCAACTAACAGTTACACACCAGCTCCACCAGGTGGCGCACGGCAACAGTGCCTGGATCCTTTGCTGCTCATGCTTTCTTTGACATGGAAGTAAATGCGTGTTGTTTTGCTTCCGCCTTTTAATCCCACTGTCCGGAAGGACGGCCGCGCTGATAGGGTAGATGGTTGTCTATAGCAACACTCACTTTATTTATTAGCTCAACTTTGAGGTATTCTTACCTGGATGGACCTTGATTAGACGACAGTTAACTTTGTACATATTAGGTTTCTATTGTTATATATATATATATTACAAAATCTCCCACATTAAATATGTATTGAATTACAAATTAAAAAAGCAGACCTATATGACAACCAATTGAGCCAATCACAGTACGACTGTCCCTCGGGCTATGGGATGTAGAGTCTAAGCTCGTGCGGCGCACAACAGTTGACATTCAGTGCAGAAGGAGCTTCTCTCAGGTTGGCCATAACATTATGTCTTATTTTGTTTTTCATTAAAAGGCTGTCTTTTTATTAACGCTTTTAAATCTTAAATGGTCTATCCATTATGAAAACACAACACAACTATTATTTTTAGTCGCTGAGCCAAACCTTTATGAGCTTCTGTCTTTAGTGTGAACTTAAAACCATCATGTATTTCATGAAGAATACCCTTAATATTCTGTAACAGTTCTGTCTATGACAAATTAGAATGCATAGGAGAATCCCCCCATCGTTTTATTGTTTATTGTTCATAAGGATCCCCATTAGCTTTTGCCTTGACAAAAGCTAGTCTTCCTGGGGTCCGACACAGACAAACATTTAACATTTAACAAAGGCAATACTTACAATTGTTTACAAACACTAACTCAATCATCGTGGAATTGCATTGAGTTTGTTAGCCCATAGCTGGAACATGACTGTCATAATCATGACAACCATGGCTATGAGTTTATATGGAAGAGCATACAGACATTATTTTTGTTCTATTGTTTTGTTTTAGTTGCTTGGGGTCGTTTAGTCTTGTTTTTTTGTTGGTGGACTGGTGGTATATTTTATTGTTGTTTAGCCTGATAATGATGGTGTGTGTGTGTGTGTGTGTGTGTTTACTGAGACACTATATAAACTGTCTCCCTGCATTCTATGACCCTATAGTTTACTGAGACACTACACTGTCTCTCTGCATTCTATGATCCTATAGTTTACTGAGACACTACACTGTCTCTGCATTCTATGTGATCCTAGTTTACTGAGACACTACACTGTCTCTGCATTCTATGTGATCCTAGTTTACTGAGACACTACACTGTCTCTCTGCATTCTATGATCCTATAGTTTACTGTCTCTCTGCATTCTATGATCCTATAGTTTACTGAGACACTACACTGTCTCCCTGCATTCTATGATCCTATAGTTTACTGTCTCTCTGCATTCTATCATCCTATAGTTTACTGAGACGCTACACTGTCTCTCTGCATTCTATGATCCTATAGTTTACTGAGACACTACACTGTCTCTCTGCATTCTATGATCCTATAGTTTACTGAGACACTACACTGTCTCTGCATTCTATGATCCTATAGTTTACTGAGACACTACACTGTCTCTCTGCATTCTATGATCCTATAGTTTACTGAGACGCTACACTGTCTCTGCATTCTATGTGATCCTATAGTTTACTGAGACACTACACTGTCTCTCTGCATTCTATGATCCTATAGTTTACTGAGACACTACACTGTTTCTCTGCATTCTATGATCCTATAGTTTACTGTCTCTCTGCATTCTATGATCCTATAGTTTACTGAGACACTACTACACTGTCTCTCTGCATTCTATGTGATCCTATAGTTTACTGAGACACAATTCTAAACAAGTGTAATGCTTTATGGTGTCGTCCACTCACAGTTAACAGTTTTTGTATTGAGTTGTATTTGAAATGTACTGTAATTCTGCAAACGATCAATCAATCAATCAATCAATCAAATCCTTGAAATTAAATGACATGTTTGAGAACCACTGATAACTGACATACCCAGGTCTGACGTCATAGACACGACCCCCTCCTGGAAGGTCCATATATGGGCGTAACCGAACCCCCCCCCAAAGCCTTACATCATAGGTAGATAGATATACTTTGTTTTGGTCACGACTGACATACATCAGGGCTCCATATATGGATATGACTTGAGGCAGCGTGTCATCCAGTCACCGCCGTGACACCATGCAGTACCCGCAGCCGACCACATAAATAAAACATGCATTCCGACATCTAACTTCTCTTTGTCTTTGTAGCGAACGGCCACAAAATGGCCTCCAGTTCCTGCGTCCGTCTGTGGTGCCACAGATGCACCCGATGCTTTGTTCTTCACTCCACGGTGGCGCGCCGCGCCTCGCACGTCTCTGCTCAGGTACTGTAGTTACAGTGTTGTTTACACGTCTCTGCTCAGGTACTGTAGTTACAGTGTTGTTTACAGTACAGGTACTGTAGTACAGTGTTGTTTACAGTACAGGTACTGTAGTTACAGTGTTGTTTTCACGTCTCTGCTCAGGTACTGTAGTACAGTGTTGTTTTCACGTCTCTGCTCAGGTACTGTAGTACAGTGTTGTTTTCACGTCTCTGCTCAGGTACTGTAGTACAGTGTTGTTTTCACGTCTCTGCTCAGGTACTGTAGTACAGTGTTGTTTACAGTACAGGTACTGTAGTACAGTGTTGTTTACAGTACAGGTACTGTAGTACAGTGTTGTTTACAGTACAGGTACTGTAGTACAGTGTTGTTTTCACGTCTCTGCTCAGGTACTGTAGTACAGTGTTGTTTTCACGTCTCTGCTCAGGTACTGTAGTACAGTGTTGTTTTCACGTCTCTGCTCAGGTACTGTAGTTACAGTGTTGTTTACAGTACAGGTACTGTAGTACAGTGTTGTTTTCACATCTCTGCTCAGGTACTGTAGTACAGTGTTGTTTTCACGTCTCTGCTCAGGTACTGTAGTACAGTGTTGTTTTCACATCTCTGCTCAGGTACTGTAGTACAGTGTTGTTTTCACATCTCTGCTCAGGTACTGTAGTAGTGTTGTTTTCACGTCTCTGCTCAGGTACTGTAGTACAGGGGTTCCCAAAGTGGGGTGGGTTAATTCATTTGAACCCATTCTGACCTGAGATCAGATTCTAAAAATGTCTTCTACATCCTGACAGGTTTCTGAAAAAGCTATGTTTAACTATGTCAGTCGTTCTTCGACTTTTCAAAAATAGCAGACCTACAAGCTCGTAGCGCGCCACTCGGCAAAAGCAAACGCAATTAAGTTGTTAATCGCAGTTATTTCTGTGACAATTTATTGTTCATCAACTTAGCCCATTTAGACCTTAGAACTGATTCTACAAAATCTCTTCTAAATCCTCAAAGTTTTCTTTAAAACCTATGTTTCTATATCAGTGGTGCTCAAACTATTTCATGTGAAGGACCCCAAATGTTATATGTATGTGTATGTATTTGGCCTCAGACCCCATCTGAAAATAATGTAATGATAGTGTGCTGTACTGTTGCCTGCTAATATGAGAGAGAGAGAGAGGGAGAGAGAGAGAAAGGGGAGGGGGGGGGGGGGGGGTAGAGAGGAAGGGGAGTTGCACCACTCAGTTCACACAGGTGTGATTTTTCAAAAATGGCAGATCTACAAGCTCGTAGCGCAGCCCCCGGTGCGGCGCTATGAGCTTGTAGATCTGCCATGTTTCAACAGTTAAAGTTTTAAATGATGCTAAAAGTGGTTAAAAGTGACACAGATGTCGTCCTCGGGTCTGAATGGTGACCGTCCTAATAATAATAATAATAATAATAATGAATTTTATTTATAATGCACTTTTCATTCACAGGGAATCTCAGAGTGCTACAAGGTTTAAAAACATATGATATCATAAAAGGTTAAAAACAGGTTTAACAAAAAACAGTGCAAAAACAGTTCAGCATAAAAAGGCCTTCCGGAACAAGAAGGTTTTTAGGCCTTTTTTAAAGCATTCCACAGTCTGTGGCACTCTCAGGTCTATGGGGAGGCCATTCCATAAACGTGGTGCTGCTGAGAAAAAGGCCCGGTCCCCCATGGTGCGCAGCTTGGTATCGGGAACATGGAGTAGGAGTTTGTTTGCAGATCTGAGGGTGCGGGTGGAGGATGTTTTTGGAGGGGTGATTAGTTCCTGTAGGTATGGAGGGGCATGTCCGTTTAAGCAGTTGAAAGTGATCAGCAGGACGTTGTAGTGGATCCTGGCTGTAACGGGGAGCCAGTGCAATGTGAGGAGGATGGGTGTGATATGGTCATGCTTGCGGACTTTCATCAGGACCCTGGCAGCGCTGTTCTGAATGTATTGCAGCTTCTGTATATGTTTGCCAGGAATCCCGATGAAGAGGGCGTTGCAGTAGTCCAGTCTAGAGGAGATAAAGTAAAAAAAAAAATCTATACCGCAGGTCCAGCGATGCTCCACAGCCTTCAGTGTGACCGGCCTCTCTGCCGTGTCCGGGAGCCGCACGGCAGCAGCACCGCCCCCGCCGCCGCCGCCGCACGCCAGACACCGCTGGAAACGACTCTATTCCGGCGACGTGAGCGCCGCCGGCAAACCGCTGTCGAGTCCAGCCCAGGCCCGAGACGGCCAGGAGAACACCGTGGCAGAACCGTGGAGAGACACCGATGCTGTCGCTGCTCCTCCGTACCAGAACCAGAACCCTTCTTCATCACAGAACCAGAACCCTTCTTCATCACAGAACCAGTACCAGAACCAGAACCCTTCTTCATCACAGCCGACGGCGACTGCAAGAGAGACAGCGCTGCGTACGTTGACATATTTCTTTAGAGATGCACGATATTGAAATGATGACTTAACCCATTCTGACCTGAGATCAGATTCATACGAGGTTTCCACTGGACACACACTGGTCTGATTAACCCATTCTGACCTGAGATCAGATTCTAAAAAAATGTCAGTCGTTCTTCGATTTTTCAAAAAATAGCAGACCTACAAGCTCGTAGCGCGCCACTCGGTGGCGCGCTATGAGCTTGTAGATCTGCTATTTTTCAATAGCTAAAGCATAACATGATGCCGACGCCAAAATGGGTTCCCGTTCAGAATGGGTTAATTAATTGAAAATGAATTGGTGTCGTCAGTCGTCAGTCGCTGCCCATCTGAAAGGACCTGTAGGGCTCCATCTGGCGCCACCCTTATATCCCTTTTCCCTAAACGTATTTGCTATTTTTTACTATTTTGAAAAAACATTTTAAAACAGTTTTAACTAGCCGAGATCTACATCGAGACATTGTGAGCTTGTAGATCGGCTATTTGAAAAAGAATTGTTTGTTTTTTTAAATGGTAAAAAAAATGGCAAATTAGTTTAGGGATAAGGGTTAAGGGGTGGCACGAGATATAGCCTCTATATATATATATATATATATCTGTCTACACAAATTAACACTGGCGTTTGGTTGCGTTGACCAGATCTGGGCACCCGGCCACAGCTCCCTGGCCTCCTGGAGGAGACCAGAGATGAAGAGACCATCTCCACCTCCAGACCACAGGAGGAGACCAGAGATGAAGAGTACGGCTCCATCGTGGTGTCCTCGGACCTCCCTCCTCTGACCTCCCATTCTCTGGTGTCCTACGTGGACAAGTCTGAGACGCTCAGCAGGCTGGTCCATCTAGGTGAGTTAAACACTGACTGGTCCATCTAGGTGAGTTAAACACTGACTGGTCCATCTAGGTGAGTTAAACACTGACTGTTGCCTGTTCTGTTCTCTAACTACATAGAAGTGTCTATTTGTATGTCTCTATATGTTTTGATGAATTGAACAATGTGGACCCTGTTGTAAACAAGTGTAATGCTTAATTGGGTCGTCCACTCACAGTTGACAGTCTCTGTATTGAGTTTGTGCTTGAAATGTACTGTAATTCTACAAACTGTTAATAAATATTTCAATCAATCAATCAGGGACTCTAAGGGCCGATTCATACTCCTATTTTAGAGCCTACAATGTGACGTGATTTGAGGTTCGGGGGGGGGGGGGGGGGTAGGGGGGGTACCGTCCTAAAGTCGCCTCTTCGGTGCTATACTGAACATTTCTGACGAGCCGAAATCATTTCGGCACTATACAGCGCCGAAACAGCGTAGATTTTACACAGTGAAATAGGAGTATGAATCGGCCCCTTAGTCGACGAAATCAAGGCTGGTTGTGAACCTCCTCGTTCCATGCCTGCGTTCCCAGGCGTGAACCTGCGTGGGCTGGAGCAGAGGGCCAACGTGGGCACCATGCTGCTGAGGCTGGACTTCCAGACCGATGTGGCTCCCAGGCTGCTCTTCCTCAGAGACCTGGGGGTGGAGGAGTCTGGCCTGGGCCGCCTGCTGTCCAAGAACCCCTTCATTCTCACCGAGAGCCTGGAGAACCTGAGCACCAGGTAGCCATCCTTTCAACGCTGTATGTGTGTGTGTGTGTGTGTTAGCTCTGCTCAAGCTCCAGGCTTGACCAAGAAATGTCATTTAATTAAAACCCATTTAGACCTGAGGACACCGCATCTGTGTCGCCTTAGCTTTGAACCACTTTAACCGTTATTTTAAACTTTAGCAGTAGTCCTGGTCTCTGAACAACACATTTTCAGATGGGGGGGGGGAGGGGGGGTTCCGCGGCCAAATGCATGTAATTCTGGGGGTCCTTGACGTGAAAAGGTGTGAGCACCACTCATACAGAAACATAGGTTGTTCAGAATACCGTCATGATCTAGTAAACATTTGTAGAATCTATAGTCTCGGGTCTAAATGGGTTAACCCACCTCTCTCTCTCTCTTCTTCCCTTTCTTTGTTTTCTTGGAGAAATAACACGACGAGGACTATATGCACACAAACCAATTTCACCCACTTGTAAAACTGTGATTAGTGTTGTTTTATGATTATGATTTTAGTTTTAGTCACAGTCTCTCGAATAGTTTTCCTTTTAGTTTTAGTCACCTGGAAGGTTTTAGTGTTTGTCTAGTTTTTGTCGACTTTAATCTACAGTTGATTTAGTCCACTAAAATGTTTTTGGCGGGCCTTGATGCTGCCAAAATGTCTGATTTTACAATCGCTGAAGATAGCTGATCTACAAGCTCACAACGTGTCACGCTGCGACGCATTGTAAGCTTGTAGATCTGCTATTTCCAGCATGCACCCAAGTGTAAAAGGATTTGTCTTTTATTTACACTTGTCCTTTCCTAACATTTTAGTCGACAAAGTTGACTAAATTGTCACTATATTTAGTCATCACAGCTTAATAGTTTTCATTTAGTTTCCATTTCCTTTTCGACGGTGAAAAAAAAGGTAGTCGACGATTACATTTACTCGGTTTAGTTTTTAGTCGACGAAAACAACACTCGCTGCGATGGAGAAATAAAGCTGATTCCCGTTTGTGTGTGTTTCCCGTGAAGGGTGAACTACCTTCTCTCCAGGAAGTTCAGCTCCCAGGCGGTGGCCTCCATGGTGGTCAGAGCTCCGTACCTGCTCAACTTCAGCGTGAAGAGGCTGGACAACAGGCTGGCCTTCTTCCAGCAGCAGCTGGGCCTCAGCCCCGACAACGTAAGAGTCTTTAGTCAGTTCCACTGGATCCACTATTTTTGTCTGATTTTTTTTTTTTTTTGTTGAAGATTTGCATAACTATACATACATTTACAAAATGGCCACCATAAAATGTACGTTTTGTAATATCTCGGCCTCTAAATAAGCTACTTCCTTCCTACTGAGAAAATTGTGCTTTTCACCGTCTGGCGTTTGGCAACTTTGATGATAATTTCCACACTTAACTCCAGAGGGGCCACATTGCATATTACTGTCATAGCAAAAAAAAGCTGTAGATCTGCTATTTTTTGCTATATTTCAATTTAAATCCTGAATACTTTTTTGCTATTTTTGAATTGGAATGCTGAAAATTAACATTTTTATTTAATAGATATGTTAACTTTATGAACTAAATAGAAATACAGTGGACATAAACAAAAAATACATTTTGTGTGGAATTGTAACAGCTGAAATCAATAATATCTCGGTATTCTGATATTATCCTGCGGGGGCCACATTAAGTGGAAGGCGGGGGCCACATTAAGTGAAGGTGGGGGCCGCATGTGGTCCCCGGGCCGCCAGTTGCCCATTTTATGACGCGAGTTTCCAGTGATGGATGTGAACAAAAGATGACATTGATCGCGTACAAACTATTGATCTTCAATACCGTACAAACTATTGATCCGTACAAACTATTGATCCGTACAAACAAACTAGCGGAAATTGATGAGAAATAAGATGATGTTGTTTTTTTTTCTTGGTTTTTCAGACGCGGGACGTCGTAGCGCGTCTACCACGCCTGCTGTGTGGCAGTTTGGAGCCTATCAAAGAGACTCTGAAGGTACTGGAATCACAATACATAATTTAATAATCTAATCTAATCTAATCCTGGCCAGAAAGGGAGAAAAAACACTCTTGCGAAACGCTTGGTCAAGAACAGTTTAAAGTGAAAATGTTTTAACCCATTCTGAACGGGAACCCATTTTGGTGTTAGCATCATGTCGTGCTTTAGCTATTGAAAAATAGCAGATCTACAAGCTCATAGCGCGCCACCGAGTGGCGCGCTATGAGCTTGTAGGTCTGCTATTTTTGAAAAATCGAAGAGCGACTGACATTTTTAGAATCTGATCTCAGGTCAGAATGGGTTAATCAGACCAGTGTGTGTCCAGTGGAAACCTCGTATGAATCTGATCTCAGGTCAGAATGGGTTAATTGTTTTCAATGAGTAGGGCTGACCCAAATACTTCTATTCATGGCCGACACTGCTCTGGGTTACTTGAAGAGGTTCCAAAATGTACCCTTACAGGTCTGTAAGAGTGTAAAAATGGAACCAAATGTACCCTTACAGGTCTGTAAGAGTGTAAAAATGGAACTAAATGTACCCTTACAGGTCTGTAAGAGTGTAAAAATGGAACTAAATGTACCCTTACAGGTCTGTAAGAGTGTAAAAATGGAACCAAATGTACCCTTACAGGTCTGTAAGAGTGTAAAAATGGAACTAAATGTACCCTTACAGGTCTGTAAGAGTGTAAAAATGGAACTAAATGTACCCTTACAGGTCTGTAAGGGTGTAAAAATGGAACTAAATGTACCCTTACAAGACTGTAAGGCCCTCATTTATCAACCGTGCGTACGCCAAAATATGGGTGCACGCCGAAATTGCCGACATTTTTGACATTTACCATTTCCGCCAACGCTTGAAATTGAACGTGACAACGTTGAAAATCCACGTTTGCTCCTCAGCTGGCGTACGCATTTTTGTCTTGTCTTACACAAGCGGAGCAGCCTTGTCTGAACTGCTGACACTGTCACAGGCATCTAAACATATGTTTTCACTCCTAAAATGTTAATATAAAACGGTATGTGTATGTAAAAAACAAAAGAGAGATTTCCAACTTTACAAGTAATTAAAATCGCGCAATTAAAAACAATATAACATGTTTACAATGTATTAGTTTGTGCTTAATCAAACACTTGTTATGCGAGCGCACTTGTGAGATGATTTTGGAGCGCATGCGGACGCGGTGATGCGGCATATGCGATTATGATATTATTATTTTTTTAAAGGCATGAATGGACTGCACGCCTTTATTTCCAAGTGACAATGACAAGCATACAATACAGCTTGCCTATTTGTAGTAAGTACTAGCAGGCTATAGGCGTAAGGGGCTTAATCATTCACCATTTATAAGTGCTTAGACAGTTTTGACAGTTCAGATAAAAGCAACATCATTTTCGGGGGTCGGGAGGACGGGACCGCGGCGTGCGTCGCCAACACATACCAGCGCAAGCGGCAAGCCTTCATCCATATGTTTATGATTCGTTCATCAATGATCAAATCACTACATAAACGTTGATTGTGAGCTGCCTTGACGACATGATAGCCTATCTCTCATGCAGGCATGTCACCCACAGGACTTTAATATCACAGCAGTGCGCAGTATCACGCCTTCGCCGTGCACTGCGCACGAATGGGTAAAATTAATATAGGCCAGCCTACAAACTAATTCCATTCATGGCGATGCGATGTCGATGTGTCATGTATATGCGTGCATGCGTGGACATGACAGCAAAGCAAGCGAGGTGAGAGGAAAACAGACAGGGTAGGCCTACAACTTTATTTAATTCATGCAGGTGTTCGTTCTTTATTTAACAAGACACCAGTGGGCTTGCAAGTTGCGTGTGCTTCTGCGTGTGTGTGTGTGTGTGTGTGTGTGTGTGTGTGTGTGAGTGTGTGAGAGAGAGGTGCGTGAGGCGGGCAAGGCACGGGAGAAACCTTTTTTCCATAGTAAAAACTTGTTTCCATGGTTCCCACAGGTCGTAATTCATGTGTTCAGTCGCAAAAACGAGGGCGAGGCTTGATTTCACAGCGCGTGCCAGATAGATTTCAGCCGTCACATTTATTAACGTCAGGACGAAATTAAGGAAGGATCAGCTGTTTGCGATCACTTTATAAATGCCGTGGCGACGTGGGTGTACTACGAAACCTGCACTCGAATCTGTGGCAGATTTTACACTCGATTGATAAATGAGGGCCTATGAGTGTAAAAATGGAACCAAATGTACCCTTACAAGACTGTAAGGCCCTCATTTATCAACCGTGCGTACGCCAAAATATGGGTGCACGCCGAAATTACCGACATTTTTGACATTTACCATTTCCGCCAAAGCTTGAAATTGAACGTGACAACGTTCAATTTCCACGTTTGCTCCTCAGCTGGCGTACGCATGTTTTTCTGTCGCAGAACGGCGGAGCAGCATTGTTTGACCAGCTGAGAGGCTGCCAAAGGCATCGAAACATATGTATTCACTCCTAAAATGTTAATATAAAACTGTATGTATATGGGCTACATGTAAAAAAAGAAAAAGGAATGGACCTACAAGATGTGTCTTTGTGTCATATTAAATTTATAGGAGCTTTCCAACTTTACAATTAAAATCGCACTTGATTTAAGCCATTTAAACAGTGTTTTGCATGAGCGCATACATGCGAGGATTTGGGCTGTCTGTGCTGGAATATTTCCATGACGTTGGAAAGTATAGCCTATAGTGCAGTGCTGCCTGCAGCTGCGGAGAGTCCCAACATGCATGGGTAGCCTATATACTGTAGCCTAATCTACAGTAGGCCGATGTCTTTCTGGAGTTACATGTGCAATCTCCTCCTCGTTTAATAAACCCGACGCGTCGCTCGAATGCCAAATGTACCGCCAGCGCAAGTGGGAACCGCATCGGAGATGTATAGGCTACCCAGCCAGCCCACCACCACCACTCCTCCAGTGCCAGCCACATGGGCTACGGTTTTAGCTGCACATTCATATATTGACAGTTGAGTTGAGTTGACAGCCTATCCACTGCAGCGACTAGCGACTGTGAGGCAATCTAAATAGACTGTCGAACGTGCATGGTCAGTTGATCACGGTGTCACGGACAGACAGACAGGCAGACAGGACAGGATCAGGATCGAGGAGCAGCACCTATGCAAAACAGCAGCGTGTGTGTGTGTGTGTGTGTGTGTGTGTGTGTGTGTGTGTGTGTGTGTGTGTGTGTGCGCGCGGGGGGGGGGGGGGGTGAGGCGGGCAGCAAGGGGGAAGCGAAGCGAGAGGAGAAACAGACCTACAACTTTATTTAATTCATGCAGGTTTATTTATTTAAGATACAACAAGTTGCAAGTTGCGTGTGCGTGCGTGCGTGCGTCTGTGTGCATGAGAGAGCTAGGCTATCATGTCGGCAGTCACCTACAGGACTTTAATATCACAGCAGTGCGCAGTCTTCGCCGTGCACTGCGCACGAATGGGTAAAATTAATATAGGCCATTCCATTCATGGCGATGCGATGTCGATGTGTCATGTATAATTGTATATGCGTGCATGCGTGGACATGACAGCAAGGCAAGCGAGGTGAGAGGGAAATAGACAGGGTAGGCCTACAACTTTATTTAATTCATGCAGGTGTTCGTTCTTTATTTATTTAACAAGACACCAGTTAGTTCGGCTTGCAAGTTGCGTGTGCGTCTGTTTGTGTGTGTGTGTGTGTGTGTGTGTGTGTGTGTGTGTGTGTGTGTGTGTGTGTGTGTGTGTCGAGAGGGGGGTGTGGGCAGCAAGGCACGGGAGAAACGTATTTTTTCCTGTAACCCTGGTTACCAAACTTACCAGCCGTCGTATTGTGATTGTTCTTGTCGCAAAAACGAGGGCGAGGCTTGATTTCACAGGGCGTGCCAGATAGATTTCAGCCGTCACATTTATTAACGTCAGAACGAAATGAAGGAAGGATCAGCTGTTTGCGATCACTTTATAAATGCCGTGGCGACGTGGGTGTACTACGAAACCCTACACTCGAATCTGTGGCAGATTTTACACTCGATTGATAAATGAGGGCCTAAGAGTGTAAAAATGGTAACTAAATGTACCCTTACAGGTCTGTAAGAGTGTAACAATGGAACTAAGTGTGTGTGTGTGTGTGTGTGTGTGTGTGTGTGTGTGTCTCTCTCAGGTGTGTAAAGTAGAGTTTGGCTTTAAGGACAATGAAGTCCAACACATCATCCTGGCCGTCCCCAAGGTCCTCACGGCCAATAAGAAGAAGCTGAGTCAGATCTTTGACTACGTCCACAACACCATGCACGTCCCCCACCACCTGATCGTCAAGTTCCCACAGGTACGCTACGCTAGCCTGGACACCAGACAAATCTGGACACCCCAGAGTTGTGGACGACCAATCAGAGTCCTCCATTCCAGTAATTCCCAAACCTTTCCATGTCAAGACTAAGAGCCCCCAAATTGACACTAATTACAACACAAAACCTCCAGCCTTCTTCTTTCTTTCTTTCTTTTTTACCACTATGAGAGCCTCGGATCTCTCAAGGACTTGATCCCGTAGCTGGACCTGACTGACGCGCCATTCTAATGCCATGATGTTTATTCCTGTGTGTGTCAGCCCCATTAACGTCACACAGGCAGCTCTCCATTGGCTTTTAACGTGTTTATTTCACCATGTAAAGCGTTGTGTACAGCATCAGATCTGCGTGATATATAAACATAAACCATAATTAGACAAATACAGACAATGGGTACTTCAGACTGAAACAGACAAACATTTCGCTCCAACCATTTCACAGTGCCGACTAACCTGCGGTCAAAGCCGTTTGCCCTTCCGGGTCAATCCTTCCCTCACCCGGCCTGTGCACTTGACGCTTATGTAACAACAGCGCCACCCCAAGGTTACATAGATGTGTTAGACATTAGTGGTCATTTTGGCCCTTACAACCACATTAACCCTGATGAAACGTAGCTATCAAAAGTAGCAGCGCCACAAGCTCAACAGCGCTTGTGGATCTACGTTTGAAAGTTATTTTGGTATCTCATATCGGCCAAGTAAACGGCTAGTAAACACATTTACTAGCCGTGTAGCAAGGTGTGTAGAGCAGCTATTCTTTGCTGTTCGTCATGTGACGAAGCAAATAGGGGCTACAGTGATTAACTAGTAGTGTTGTAGTTGAGACCACCTAAATCGAGACCAAGACAAGACCAATACCCGGGGGGGGGGGGGGGGGGGTTGAGACCGAGACCTAACGGGGAAAATAGCACATCTACAAACTCACAAAGCGAGGCGTTGTGTGCTTTGTGCCTGAGCGGAACCAAACATAACATAACATGACTTGTCTTTTAGTTCAACTAAATCTCTTCTCCACACGTTTTAGTCTAGTTTGTTGAGGAAATTGTCAATAATTTATATTTAGTCTTAGTTTTAGTTATCAATCATAGCTTAGTTTTTATTTAATTTTGTCATAGTAGTAATAATAATAATAGTAATAAAACTTTATTTGTATAGCACCTTTCATGACATGAAATGCAGCTCAAAGTGCTTTACAGAACAATGGAGAATAAAAGAAAAGCAAGGCAACGACATAAAAAAACAAGCAGTAATGCAATACAGTGAGGACATGAAGGGTGTAGAAGTGGGTCTTGAGCTGAGCTTTAAAAATGTCTACAGAGGCTGCCTGTCGAAGGTACAGTGGGAGTTTGTTCCATGCCGTCGGCCCGTAGAAGCAAAAAGCTGCTTCCCCGTATTTTTTAGTTGCCATTATTTTTGGCAAAGCGAGCAGGCCAGCAGTGGAAGACCTTAGGGGGCGGTTTGGGACATATTTAGGCAGGCAGTCATGTAGGTAGGAAGGTGCGAGACCATTGAGAGCTTTATAGACAAGTAAAACAATTTTAAAATCAATCCTAAAAACAACCGGAAGCCAGTGCAGTGTAGTGGTTCCCAAATGTTTTAGCTCAAGCTCCCAAAAGTGGTTGAGATTTTATTTAGCTTTAATACATGGCAGCGAGTGAGTTCTGATCATGTCTGTCAAATAGAGTGTTGTCTGATCCTTCACATATATTATCTTCAGAGTATGAGCTGTTGCCCTCTGGTGGACGCTACAGAGCGTGTCAGAGCAACCGCTTCAAACTGTCTTTTCTTCCCACTTCAATTGTTCTACTAAACAACCGCCACATAGTTCATAGTTCTTAGTGGGGAAGGGACTTCTTGACCTTCATCAGTTATTTATTGCACTTTTGTGATTGTGATACTATAAACTGTGAATACTCTAGCACTTTCTTTATATATTATACCTTCTCTTATTGCAATTTGCACTTCTCTTGTGATACTCTTGTGACTTGTACTTTGCTGCTACTGTGTATTGTCTTGTGTGTATTGTCTGTCTGTTTTAAAAAGCGTTGATGTACTAATGCACTTTTGCCCAAGACAAATTTCCCCTCGTGGGACAATAAAGTATATCTCATCTCATCATCTCATCTCATGTGTCATAATATCCCATCTGTGTCCCTCTGCTGCAGGTCCTCAACTGCAAGTTCCTGCGCATGCAAGAGCGCCACCTGTTCCTGCAGTACCTCTCCAAGGCCCAGTACGACCCGGGCCAGCCCGGCTACGTGGCCCTGGACCGCCTGGCCGCGACGCCCGACCACGTCTTCTGCAGCCAGGTGGCCTCGGCCACGCCGGACGACTTCTACCTGTTCCAGAAGACACTGTAACTGTAGTGTCAGCCGCCGCGGGGTGGCGGGCGACTTTGGGCGATGGAGAGAGAGGGACCGCCATATATAGTTCCACAACTCAACTCCAGAGGGGCCACGTCGCATATTACTGTCGTAGCAAAGAAAATAGCCGATCTACAAGCTCACAACGCGTCGCAGTGCGACGCGTTGTGAGCTTGTAGATCGGCTATTCTTTTACAGCAAGTGTAAAACTAGCCATTACGTACGACGCCGTCGAGGACCGCCAGAATACATTTTAGTCGACTGAATCAACTGTAGATCTACAGATCTAAAGTCTCGTGATATTATATTAAAGTCCATGAAACTGTATATTTATCCATTTACAAAGATTGGTTTTTGTGTGAAAGGGATGAAAGAGAGAGAGAGACGAGACAGACTTTGCTACTTGTTATAGTTGGAATAAAATGTCTTGACTTTGCTTTTCTTTTCTTTTCCCAGCGAGTTTTGTGTCTTAAAAAAGGAAACGTGGCCGATCTTGAACCTGCATCCCATTCGGTATTTAACCCATTCTGCCCTGAGATCAGATTCTAAAAATGTCTGTTTGAAAATGACAGTTTTCTGAAAAAGCTATGTTTTTACGTCAGTCGTTCTTCGATTTTCCACAAATAGCAGACCTACAAGCTTGTAGGTCTGCTATTTTTGAAGCTTGTAGATCTGCTATTTTTGAAGCTTTTAGATCTGCTATTTTTCAATAGCTAAAGCACAACATAATGCTAACACAATAAGGGGTTCCCGCTCAAAATGTGTTAAGTCCGACGTCATTTAGTTTTTACGTCCGGGTCCAAAGTGGCACCAGCTCCCGTCCGCTGCTCATTGTAAATAGAATATCTAAACGCGTGATTTTCTTTTTTTTTACCATTTAATTATAAAGGGGTTCACATTTAACTGGGCCAATTTACGCAGCAGAATATCTGGATGTATGGTGTTAAAAGCCGAGCTGAAGTCGATAAAAAGTAGTCTGGCGTATGCCCCCTTACTTTCCAGGTGTTTCAAAGTGAGATGAGCTACTGTAGATATTGCATCGCATGTACTGCATTTCTTAGAATATGCAAATTGATACTGGTCTAGCTGGGGTCCTACCTCCTTTCGGAGTTCCTCTGTCAGGATCCTCTCCAGTGCTTTAACTACATTAGATATCATGTTATAGCCACAGGCCTATAATCGTTATTCTCCAGATCTCAGGCACTGTCTATTATGTGAGTCTAGTGACAGCTGGAAAAGCCTGTGCCATGCTGGGGCTAATTCCTCAGCACACGTTTTCAACAGGAAAGCATGCATTCCGTCGGGCCCTGTTGCTTTATCAGTCTGTATGGTTTTAAACACTTTACAGACGGTGTCCTGATTTATTACCATCCTGTTATTAACAACATCACAGTTCAGTTCATTAATCACCTTGTAGCATCCCTGAGAAGTGTCACATGGGCGCTTACTGTACGTCAAGGCTAAAATACTGAATCTTCTGATGTGAGATCATCGCAGTATGCTAAACAATATGTGTATGGATTTCCTTTAATTAACAGCTTCTCTTCGCAAAATGCGGTAATGTCAGTGCGATGATGTCCGGCGCATCATTTCATTTGTCATAATTGTGTCTTCAATCTCCAACTAGACAGAACACACCAGGTGTTTTATTCCCCCCCACACTGTAGGAATTATGAAAGAAAGGAGGTTTAAAATGAGCAAAGATTTTCCCCCCTTTCATTTTAGAACAAAGCCTGTGCTCTGGGGCCATCTAGTGGCCAGTGTGTTTCATTGCATCCAGGACGGATACAGTGAGTGGTGGCAGCTTGATTGATTGTTCGAAATATGTATTAACAGTTTGCAGAATTACAGTACATTTCAAGCAAAAACAAAGACTGTTAACTGTGAGTGGACGACCCAATTAAGCATTACACGTGTTTACAAGAGGGTCCACCATGTTCAATTCATCAAAACATTCAGAGACATACAAATAGACTGATTGATTGATTGAAATATTTATTAACAGTTTGCAGAATCACAGTACATTTCAAGCACATGACGTAGCGATATCATCCTGATGACTACAAAACAATACTACAACATGACGTAGCGATGTCATCCTGATGACTACAAAACAATGACTACAACATGACGTAGCGATGTCATCCTGATGACTACAAAACAATGACTACAACATGACGTAGCGATGTCATCCTGATGACTACAAAACAATACTACAACATGACGTAGCGATGTCATCCTGATGACTACAAAACAATGACTACAACATGACGTAGCGATATCATCCTGATGACTACAAAACAATACTACAACATGACGTAACGATATCATCCTGATGACTACAAAACAATACTACAACATGACGTAGCGATATCATCCTGATGACTACAAAACAATACTACAACATGACGTAGCGATATCATCCTGATGACTACAAAACAATACTACAACATGACGTAACGATATCATCCTGATGACTACAAAACAATACTACAACATGACGTAGCGATATCATCCTGATGACTACAAAACAATACTACAACATGACGTAGCGATATCATCCTGATGACTACAAAACAATACAACAACATGACGTAGCGATGTCATCCGCCCTCGACCGGTTCATGAACCCGACATGGGATGGTGCCCGCCCAGGCTACCTGAGTCTCAGCAGACTGAGTTATTTCAATGATTTTTTTTATTGATTTTTTTGATGCAAGTAAAAGAGAGAAGAAAGATACGCCCGCACACCGAGTATCTGCTCGGTAAAGAGTTTTACATAATATTCAGAGTTTTCTTCTTTTTGATTGATGCAAGTAAAGACATTGAATCAAACCATCCATTCAATCAAACCATCCATTCCATTCATGTTCCTCTCATTAGTATCACCACAAGACCACTGGTAGTGACACTGGTATAGGGACCCTTTTGTTGTTTTAAGCATTATGTTGTACTTGTAGCTAATCAAAAATAGCAGATCTACAAGCTCACCAAGTGCCGCGCTACGAGTTCGTAGGTCTGCTATTTTTGAAAAATCGTGAAAATGTGGCCCAAATTAATTTGAATTTATATTATTTCAGAGCAAACTTTAAAGACGTTTTATTTATGCAGCTGTACTGTAGGCCTACTGCACTTTGACTTTGCAGGGCATAGATATTTTACTTAAAAGCCACTCACACTCACACACACACACACACACACACACACACACAGGTGTGTGTATAATCTCCACGTTATTCAGCGTATTTTGCAGACAGAGGGAAATGTGTCAAGGCATTCTTCATCATCCCACAGGTTAGATCCTAGAAACAGAAAGGTGAACATTAAATGAAAGACCCTAAAGTCTCATAGGTCTACTGTGTTACGTAAAGGTGCTGTTAGCGATCATTGTCGTTATAATTTGTTTGTTTGACAACGTTGTTAAAAGGCAGTGGTGTAAAGTTACTAATGTAGCCTACATGTAGGCTACTCAAGTACTGTACTTAAGTAGCCTACCATTTTGCCTCAGGCTGCATTTCAGCCATTTGAATAGCCGATCTACAAGCTCACAATTCGTCGTCATGCACATTGTGAGCTTGTAGATCTGCTATTATCAAAAGATTCAAATTCAGGTTTTCTTTTTGGTACTTCAAGTGCATTTCGAATTCTGTACTTTTTTACTTGTAACAGAGTATCTCTAGATTGCAGTAATGATACTTTTACCCAAGTAAAATATTTTAATACCTTTTTCCTATTTTCCATTGTTAAAAGATTGTGACTTACCTCCAAAGTTCATAACCATGCAGTTCTGTTGGTTTCCTTGATAGTTGTTAGGTTCTCCCTGGGCCCAGGCTGTGAAGGTCATTGGGCTGCCGTCACTCCAAAACCAAGCAGCATTCTAGACAGACGACATGCAACAACATAAATGCCAATACAATATACGACGCATTTGGATGAACCGATTACCGTTGCAATTTATTTTGGCTCAAGCCCCTTTTTACCTTAGATTGACTGGCCTATCGGTTCATGATGGTTATTGGTCCTTACCTGGCCTTCTACATCATAGCCACCGATCCACGCTGTAGGCGATCCACCTGTTTTAGAACGTATCAGGTCTTTAACGAACGTGTATTCTGCTTCGCTGTGAATGGATGCCAGGTGTCCGCCCAGTGACAAACAGGTTCGCTACAGAACATATCAACGGAAGAATATTATTCAAATAATGAATGCATATATACTGTAGATGCACAATAGAAATACAGCAGTTTGTGTTAGTTCATTCTACCTCTGCGTCAGCCCAGGTCACCTCAGCCGGTAAGAATGTGTAGCAGAATATTTTCGAGTTTAGACACACACAACTCTTGGCTCTTAATTGGCTCCCCTGAAAATACAGACACTTGAAGTCAACTGTTTGAAAGCAGCAATAACACCTAAACTAACGAAATCAGGAAATCCTAAAACAAACTGTAAGATAATAACTGTAAGAAACACGTCTGTGTTCAATTTAGTTTTTTTGTACCATTCCAAGATACTTTAATCCCTATAGGTGGAACAAGTACTCAAATATTTTACTTACCTAAAAGTATTAATACTGCAATGCAGAAATATTCTGCTACAAGTAAAAGTCTGAAAAGTATTGGTATCCAAATGTACTTAGGTACTAAAAGTACCAAAGGTTAAGGTAGGTCCCATTTCAAGTTATGATCAAATGTAGGCTAGCCTATATTGAAAATAGAAGATTTACAAGCTCACAGTCACAATGCATTGCATCATCGTGACAAAATGTGGGCTTGTACATCTGCTATTTTCCAATGGCCGAAATGTATATAGGGCTGGACAATGTTGAATGTTCTGTATTAATAGTAAGAATTGGCACACACACCCAATAAAGAGATGGAATTGCGAGTACTTTGTCCGCCATTTATTACATTTTTGGATGTGCTATCAATTACACATCCCATGAAGTCTTGTATTCATGGAGTCTTTTGTTTGTTTGTCGCACGCACGCTCGCGCGCGCACACACACACACACACACACACACACACAGTCACACACACACACACACACACACACACACACACACACACACACACACACACACACACCTGGAGCAGCAGTAGTCAAGACCATCACAGCGCAGAGAAGTAGAGGCACACTCAGCATCCTCATGGTCATGATGACGAATTAATTCCTTCTAGAAAGAAGCAGAGAGACATGTTAGAGATACCTCAGAAAGTGTTATGGAAATTATACTGAAATACAGTTTAAAAATGCACTCTTACTGGGACCCTCCCCTATACACTCTGTACTGGGACTCTCCCCAAATACAGTTTAAACATACACACTAATATCTATAGAATGAATCATAGCATCCTCTCACCTTATTTGAGTAACAGATGATGTCTGTGAGGACAAGATGAGATGAGACCGGTTCTTATAACGTCAGTGGTGCTCCCCAGTCCCGCCCCCAGCCACGCCCCCCCTTCCCCCCCCAGCGGTGGTTTTTTTTTCCGGTTAGGCCCACGAGATTTTATCTTTTACCAAAAATACACAAAATCCCGGAATCATGGACAATACCATATGAAATTCCACCCGGGAGACCAATTGTGTCGGACTGTGGCAGTGAGACTTATCAGACAGCAGAGTTTTGATAGTTTCCTATCAAAGGGAACAAACCTTCTGAAATGCTGTGCCATGAAGTAACTTGAACCTAACACATGATCTGTGCCCCAAATATTCTCCATTGATACTGCTGGCCCAGAATGCTTTTGTGGCATAGCCACCTTTTGTTGTCACAGATGAAACCCTCCACCAAAAAATACACCCTGTGGGACAGGCATGGTGCTGGCATAGGCTGGTGGGCAGAGATCCTCTTCTTTCCTGTCTTTCCTTAACTTTCTAAAGATTTTATCTTTTACCAAAAATACACAAAAGCCCGGATTCATGGACAATACCATATGAAATTCCACCCGGGAGACCAATTGTGTCGGACTGTGGCAGTGAGACTTATCAGACAGCAGAGTTTTCCTATCAAAGGGAACAAACCTTCTGAAATGCTGTGCCATGAAGTAACTTGACCATAACACATGATCTGTGCCCCAAATATTCTCCATTGATACTGCTGGCCCAGAATGCTTTTGTGGCATAGCCACCTTTTGTTGTCCATTCCCGGCCATGGCACTATACAAAAAACTTAAGAAACAAATAAAAAACAAATTAACAGGTTCAACAATATTACACCTCGGGTGTCACTTTGATTACCACCAAAAATATAAACAAATGAACAGGTTCAACACTATTACACCTCAGGCGTTACTTTGATTAACAACGGATGGCGAGAGAAGATATGTTCTAGAATAAATTATCTTCCCCCTTTCTTCCCTTCTTTTTCTTTAAGAAAGACTCTTTTCTTTCTTCCTTTTCCCTTCTTTTTTTTTACTCTAGCTGCTAGACTATAATCACTTTTAGGGGTTTAGTTTAGCAAATCAAAACATTCATATTCTGACTGCCACAACCATCACCATTCTATTAATAACAGTATAGAAGTTGTTTCTGCCCGCACAGAATACAAAACTCTGATGCTGGCATTCAAAGCAACCAAAGGTATGGCTCCCTCATATCTTGCAAGTATGATCGAACCCTACAAACCCTCCCGCGCACTCAGGTCAGCCAACGCAGGGAAGCTGGAAGTACCCTCACTAAAAACGCCGGGACAACGCTCCACACGTCCCAAACTCTTCTCCCTTCTGGCTCCAAAACTGTGGAATGCACTTCCCATTGCAGTCAGAACTGCAGCATCACTCCCAATCTTCCGCCGTAGTCTGAAAACCCACCTTTTCAGACTCCATCATGGCCCATAGCACTTACCCCACCCCCTTATATAGCAATTCTGTAGACTTAGATAGCATTTGATACAGACTTATAGCATGTTATGTAGACAGCACTAGAATTGCATTGTATATAGTCATAGCACGCCATAGTACATATGTATAGCATATAGTATATATGTATAGTTTACTGTATATGTATAGTTTCATTATATAGATATGTAGGAGCCGATCTACTAATAGGCCATCACATCATGTATGTGCCATCATGCCATGTCTAACACCGCTGTTAGTGTGCTTTGTCACCCCCTACAGACATGGCAGAGAGGACATAAATTACCTGGCCATCAGAGGGCCAGGTGTTGTTGATTGGAGGTTCACAGTTTTTTAAGTCTGGTTTTTGTTCTGCACCTCCTTCTATTCTAAGTTACAGTTTATATGCTAAAAGTATCTTTATTTTTGTTTTCAACTTGGATCAAATAAATCTTTTGAGTTCAACTTTAACTCTTCGCCTGGACATTCCTCATTTCCCTTTTTTGGTTTAAGTTTGCTGCACAAAGCCAGTCAGTTGGAAAAAGGTACTCTCAGTCAACCACCACAAGGACAAAAGGTCTCTACAATTGTAAAAAACTACCTTTCTGGAGTACAGGACTAAATGGACAACATGGATTCATGGAGTTTGGACAGATTGACTTCTGGATTGGAGAAGAGTGTGACTCAGTTTGGAGTGACATATGGACAACAGCAATGAAAATGTTTGAACAAGCAGCAAAGCATCACAGCCATTGGTGAGAAATACAATCGTATCGTATAGCAGGTTCTTCTCTTCTGTGTATTTGGTTGAATTTGAACACAGTTGAAAGAAGTACTACTGCTGGTCCATTGGGGACTATTGTTTGGATTTTGGCTGGTGTTGTGTGCACCCCTGCTGTGTATTCTTGCTGTGAATTACATGTGGAAATGGAAAATGAGTGACACAAACGTCACAGACACAAACAGAATGGATCAGGAGGATCAAATGGAGGACACAAGGAGGAGGGTCAAGCTCTCAGCCAAAGCACTGGGTAATAAAATTGAAAAGAATCAGAAGGACCGCATGTCACATGTGAAACAAATGAAAGAGCTCACAAGAGAAATTAAAGGGCTAATGAAAGATGACGCAAATGCAAAGGATGTGCAAAGCACAATGGGGGAACTGATAAATGCGTACGAAAATGCAAAAGCAGTACACGATTCACTAATCCTATCAATTCCACAGGAGGAACTTGAAAATCAGAATGTGTGGTTTTCACGTGTTTCAAAACACCATAAAGATTTCATGGAGGATGTGAAACTGTGGTTTATTAAGCTTGGAATGCCAATGTATGAAATGTCAATGCATGAAATGAGTAATGTGGATGAAACTGGGCCAGTTACTGAATTTATGTATTCACCTGAAGAGGTGGAAATCAATGTTGGACATGTACGGCATATTGAAATACCTGCTAGACAGGAGGTGGAAATAAATGATGGGCAGCAGGAGACAATGCCACCTAATGCTCAAATGCACTCTGATCAGTCACAACAGGTAACTCAATCACAACAGGCAACATCTGAAACAGTTGACTTACAGGAAACGATTCAACCTGGTGACAGTGTATCAAATGCAAGCAAGAAAACAAAAGGTTCTAGTAGAGCTTCAAGTACAGCATCAGCACGATTGAAAGCTCAGGCAGAAATGGCTGGTCTCATTGCTCAGCAAAAAACGATACAGGATAAACATGCCCTAGAGGTACAAATAGAGCAGCTAAGAAGACAAAAAGAACAGCTGGAGCTGGACACAAACATGGCTGCTAATATGGCAAAAATAAAGGTGCTAGATTCAAGGAGATCTGATGTTTCTATTACATCTAAAGTGACAGATGGGATGAGGTCATACTTTGAGAAGAGACAGCAGGCAGCCGTTTCCACATCACATGCACAACCCACTCCAGGACAGGTCCCCTCACAACCCAGACAGGCACCAGCTCTAATTGCAACACCCACAGGTGGCGCTGTGGCTCCGGTCTATTCACTGACAGCAAACCCAATACCAGAGAGAGATGTTGGGGCATCAGCACCAGCAGGCATTGTCACAGGCAGAGCTGTGGATCCGGCCGTCCGGCCTCGCACTACAGCACCTGTGGCAAGCCAGATGGGTAACAGAGGTCCAGTTGAACAAGGCAACAATATCTATTCCGTCATGGAGAAACAAAACGAAATCACAGCCCTACTCATTCAACAACAATGTCTGTCTTCTATGCCCAAGAAGGAAATTCACATTTTTGATGGTGACCCACTTAAATATCATACCTTTATAAAATCCTTTGAACATAACATCGAAACTAAGAACCCAAATCCCACAGATTGTCTATATTATCTGGAACAGTATACCCAAGGACAACCAAGGGAACTCGTGAGGAGTTGCTTACACATGATGTCAGACAGAGGATACAGGAAGGCTAAGTCTCTACTGAAGGAGCATTTTGGCAACGAGCATAAAATCTCAACAGCCTATGTGGAGAAGGCTCTTTTATGGCCGTCAATAAAACCTGATGACACTACAGCTCTGCAAGCTTACAGTCTTTTCCTACGAGGATGTTGTAATGCCATGGAAGATGTCAACTACATGCACGAACTTGATATGCCTTCTAATCTGTTGATCATCATTAAGAAGCTGCCTTACCGCCTAAGAGACAAATGGAGAAATATAGTATGTGACTTCCAGGAGAACCACAGCCGAAGAGCAAGCTTTAAGGACATTGTATTTTTTCTTGAAAAACAAGTCAGAATCATTACAGATCCCATCTTTGGTGACATTAAAGACGACCCAGTGAATAAAGACACAAGAAGGTCCAAGTCACAACCACACCCCAAAATAAAAGGAAGTATTTTTGCAACAACCGTGACCGTATATGGTGTACTGCCCTGTCTGTGTGTTTCCCCCACAGATCATGTGGGCGTCGGCCCACTTGAGACTCCTCATTAGGTGCATTAGGAGCACCTGATCAGTGCTCCTGGAACTCCTATAAAGAGGGCTTGCTAGCCATTCTCTTGGTCCCACTCCAGATGACAGCACCATTCTGTTTGCTGCTCCTCACCATTTGATTTGCACACTACAACACACCTTCACCATATTAACCACACATCCACACTGACACCACTGATCTTACTGACTACCACATCTCATACTTTTTGTAAGCATTATCATTTATATTAAGTATTATTAGTTATCTCTTACGAATAAATTATTGTTATTTTGAACACTGCTCTGTGTCCTCCTCAATTTGTCATGGCCCAACGGGCCGGGTTATGACAGATTGGGGGCTCGCGGCCACTTTAAGCAACTCGGGTTGGCTGTGACTCTGCGAACAGGTAAAAGTACTTTCCTGTATTCAAATCAAAATTTTATTTATAGAGCACATTTTCAAAGACCAGGAGGCCAACCAAAGTGCTGTACAGGAAACATGACATAAGTAACATGGTAAAACAAAATCAAAGCAACACAAAAGTACACAGGTTACATTACAAAATCGAAGCAACACAAAAAGTACACAGGTTAATTAGGTCAAACATTAAAAGCCAGGTAGAAGAAATGGGTTTTTAGTAAAGACTTAAAGGCCTCTAAGGAGGGAGCAGACTTAATATGAGGGGGTAGACAGTTCCAGAGTTTGGGGCCAGCAACTGAAAAGGCACGGTCACCTCTGGACCTGGGATTGGATTTGGGCACAGTCAGGAGCCGCTGGTCAGCTGACCGCAGGGCCCTGGATGGGGTGTAGGGGACCATGAGTGACGATAAATACAGGGGAGCCAAACCATTTAGAGATTTAAAAACAAATAAGATCTTAAAATCAATTCTAAATTTAACAGGAAGCCAGTGGAGGGAGGCAAGAACGGGAGTGATATATATGATCACGCTTCCTCGTACCAGTGAGTAGGCGTGCGGCGGCATTTTGGACAAGTATTGTTTGAAGCCTACATTGGCAACTTTAGTCACAGCATTGTTGAGGAGGTGCATGGTGGTGTTTGAGTAACAATTGTTTTGAGTAACTAATTAACTAATTGAGTAACACTTTGTTTAAATTACAATTTGTTTTGAATCATTTGAGTAACACTTTGTTTTGAATGACAACTTGTTTTGAGTAATGTGAGGGGCAATTTGTTTAATTAACATTTTGTTTTGTTAACAATTTTGAGTAATTGATTTATCAGTTTATATATATATATATAATATACATATGGTGCCATTGCCAGCATGGCTGTGCCTCTGTTGTAGCTCCATGATTGAAGTGAAACATGCATGGTAGGCTATTTATTGTGGATGATTGCACATAGCTAAAATGCATGAATAATATGAGGCGTAGTTGGCGCACACACATGCACACACACACACACACACACACACACACACACACACACACACACACACACACAATCAAGACTAAAGCGTGCGCAGCTGTATTCATTTTGGCTCATCTTAAGCTGGTTACTGTTACACCTTGTGACATGTGGAGTTGTTGTTTGGGACACACACACACACACACACACACACCGGTTCAGTTATTTTCCACCGGTTGGTTCCCAATGGGAACCGGTTCAGTTCTTTTCCACCGGTTGGTTCCCAGTGGGAACCGGTTCAGTTCTTTTCCACCGGTTGGTTCCCAGTGGGAACTGGTTCAGTTCTTTTCCACCGGTTGGTTCCCAGTGGGAACCGGTTCAGTTCTTTTCCACCGGTTGGTTCCCAATGGGAACCGGTTCAGTTCTTTTCCACCGGTTGGTTCCCAGTGGGAACTGGTTCAGTTCTTTTCCACCGGTTGGTTCCCAGTGGGAACCGGTTCAGTTCTTTTCCACCGGTTGGTTCCCAATGGGAACCGGTTCAGTTCTTTTTGGTTCTTAGTCCATCAGCCAGAGCTCCAACATTGGAAAACTAGACCTATATTAAATAGTTTATAGGATCAATACAAGTAAATTAATACATGTTCACTAGGAAAGACCAAGCATCAGACATAGGAACCCTTTAAGATGGTTTATTGAATGAAGGAGTAGGGTACTTGTGGTCACAAATGCAGAGGCTTGAAGTATGCATGCGGGGTATGGTCGTCTATGGTGCGCCGCATGCGCAGCATAGAGTGCGCAGCATAAACGGCCATGTCATGGAATACATGGTGAAGCAGCATGGTCGTCTATAGATGCGCCGCATGCGCAGCATGGAAGCGCATCATAAACGGCCAAGGCTTAAAATACATGGTGGAGCCTGCATGGTCTCCCATGGACGCGTCGCATGCGAAGCACGGGACGCGAGGGATGGCCAGGCATGGAATACATGGTGAAGCAGCATGGTCGTCTATAGATGCGCCGCATGCGCAGCATGGAAGCGCATCATAAACGGCCAAGGCTTAGGATACATTGTGAAGCCTGCGTGGTCGCCTAGAACGCGTCGCATGCGAGGCATGGGACGCGTGGGGTAGACGGCCAGGGCGTGGAATACATAGTGGAGCAGCATGGTCATTTATGGATGCGCCGCATGCGCGGCATGGAATGCGCATCATAAACGGCCATGGCTTAGAATACATTGTGAAGCCTGCGTGGTCGCCTAGAACGGGTCGCATGCGAGGCATGGGACGCGTGGGGTAGACGGCCAGGGCATGAATACATGGTGTGACCAGAGGTTCGAGGGGGCGGACCCAGATACTTTGGCTTAGGGGTCGAGGCGTGAGCCTGAGTGGTATAGTAGAACCCCCTCTGGAACCTGCAGATTAAGTAGAAAGGGAGGGAGGGTGGGTTACAAGAAACTGGCACAAGGCATTTTTGACACTTGAGTTTAAGTACCCACGGTTATGGGCGAGGTAGGAGTGGCCAGGTTAGTTGGAGGTGGGTGAGTGGTTTGCGTGGTTGGCAAGGGTGGAGTTTGGTTGGCAAGGGTGGAGATGGCAGGCAGGTGGGTTGTCTTCTGCTTGGCCAAACCTCCCGAACCTTAGTTGTTCCAACTCCATTTCACTAGGAAAGACCAAGCATCAGACATAGGAACCCTTTAAGATGGTTTATTGAATGAAGGAGTAGGGTACTTGTGGTCACAAATGCAGAGGCTTGAAGTATGCATGCGGGGTATGGTCGTCTATGGTGCGCCGCATGCGCAGCATAGAGTGCGCAGCATAAACGGCCATGTCATGGAATACATGGTGAAGCAGCATGGTCGTCTATAGATGCGCCGCATGCGCAGCATGGAAGCGCATCATAAACGGCCAAGGCTTAAAATACATGGTGGAGCCTGCATGGTCTCCCATGGACGCGTCGCATGCGAAGCACGGGACGCGAGGGATGGCCAGGCATGGAATACATGGTGAAGCAGCATGGTCGTCTATAGATGCGCCGCATGCGCAGCATGGAAGCGCATCATAAACGGCCAAGGCTTAGGATACATTGTGAAGCCTGCGTGGTCGCCTAGAACGCGTCGCATGCGAGGCATGGGACGCGTGGGGTAGACGGCCAGGGCGTGGAATACATAGTGGAGCAGCATGGTCATTTATGGATGCGCCGCATGCGCGGCATGGAATGCGCATCATAAACGGCCATGGCTTAGAATACATTGTGAAGCCTGCGTGGTCGCCTAGAACGGGTCGCATGCGAGGCATGGGACGCGTGGGGTAGACGGCCAGGGCATGAATACATGGTGTGACCAGAGGTTCGAGGGGGCGGACCCAGATACTTTGGCTTAGGGGTCGAGGCGTGAGCCTGAGTGGTATAGTAGAACCCCAAAAGTATCTTAACAGAATTTACCAGACCCTGGAACGGTGGGTGTCGTGGAGATCAGGCGCGTTGGAGCAGACGTGCTGTGATGAGCCTGGGAAGGCCGTCGGGCCGAGGGTCTGGGTTGTGTGGTCGGGAACTCCTTTGTTGGAGCTGCGGACGCAGCTCCAGTTCTGGAGGAGTAGCCGAAGGAGTGTTCCGGGGAGTGTCCTGATCGGCGGGGACCATGCGGAGTAGGAATGGAACCAGGAGCGGGTGGCGACTGAACCGCTGTTGTTACGAACCCGATGCCGTGCGTGCTGGGCGTGTCGGGTGAGTGGGTGGTTAGAAGGGTTGAGGAAGGTGTTGGAGATGGGAAGCCCAAAAGAACGAGACGGTAGAACTGGGCTTAGCGCGTGGCATTGGTGGGGGGGCCTGAAAGCCGGTGCGGAGGATGTAGCTGTTGAGGGTTAAGGTGTGGGGGGTTGGTGTTGGGGAGATGGGCGTTTTGCTTGAGTGTCAGAGCAGTTGGGGCGGGAGTGGGAGCTGCCACAGAAGGTGCAGATGTGAAGTAATTTGCATGAAGACAGATCACAGCCTCTGTCGTTAAAGTTATTGCAGATCATTTTGCTGCCGACAAAGACGAGCGGGCGGCCACGCCTGTCTTTCGCCATGGAGGAGGCGGGGAAAACCTTGCTGGAGGTGGTGGCGCTCAGGAGGGGGGGGGGGATGTAGCTGGATTGGTGCTCGGCGTGGGGGCGGGGTACTGGAGCTCGGAAGGTGCAGTGGGTGGTGGGATGGGTGGGGCAGCTGCAAAGACTGCACGCTTCTGAAGTTTTTCCGGCGAATATCCTGCAGTAGAGCTCTAGCTCGAGGGAGCCCCAGTAGGTTGTTGTATTAAATTGTTGTAATCTGGAGGCGGCCCTGGCAGCGAATTGGCGGTGATATTCATAGAAAAGGCTCCCCCCGAAGCGTGTGCAGAGGTCCATGCAGATGTAAAGGTGGTCGTCTAGTTCTTGGCGGCGGGAAGGGAAGGAGGTGCATATGATGTCCCGGAAAATGGAGAAGGCGAGGACGAACTCAGTGGGTGTGAGGACGGAGGAAGTGGATGGGGTGAGGTCACGGAGTGTGATGGAGACTCCTCCGAGGTCTACTGACCGGTGTTGGGCTGTGCTAGCGGAGGGTCGTATAAGTGATGAGAGGTCAATGTCCGTACCTTGAAGGATCTGCGACCGGAGGTGTGATGGGACCATGGGGGCGTTGAGGGCGATGGCTGATGGCGGGATGGGTGCTGGCGTGGCTGTGAAGAGGGAGAAGGCAGGGGGGGGGGGGGTTGGGGAACACTGGGTGGGGGGGAAGAGAGGGCACGGTGTTGTGTGGGGCGCTGAGTGCTGCTGGGGGAAAACCTAGGGGAGGTTGAGCTTGGAAATAGTACGGGGAGGGGAAGGAGGTGGGGTGGGGGGGGTAGAGGTGGGGTGCTGCGGCCTGCTGGAAAAGGGGGGGGGGGACAGGTTGGGCATGGGGAAAAGACCCGGGTGGATAATGTGATGGGGAGATGTGTGGAGGCTGGAAAACGCTAGCAGTGTGGGGGGTAGGGAGAGCTGAGGTGGCTGGAGCTCTTTCAGAGGGGGGGTGGGGGGGGAGAGGGTGGACATCTGGGGAAAAAGGCTGCCTCTGGAAGGTCACTGTGGCAGCCTTCCTCTTGCTGCGTCGTGGCAGAGCGGCCTGCTGCGTTACGACGCCGCCTTTCGGCTGAACGGGCGCCTGCTGGGCTTCTCCTGGAGGACGACGCGTGACGTCACGTCGGTGCGACGGACCCGCGATGGCTGGCGAGGCTGGTGTTGTTGTTGTGGTGCTGTCGGAGTGTTGTGCGCTGCGGGTGGTCGTGAGGAGGTTGAATAGAATGGGTTTCCTGGCGGTCCTGCTGAACGGGATGCCTCTCGTGGTGAGCGCGCGTTGGAGACCGACGACAGTCCAGTCGGATATTAAAGTTGGTGCGGAATTGGAGCCGCGCGAGGAGGTGACGGCACGGTTCTGCTGTAATGCTGGAGAGGTGAGTGAATCCTCGCGGAACTCCCGGGGTGTCCTGTTAAGGGACGCGGCGAGACGAGGAGGTGCTTGGACGACGGCTGCTGACCTGGAGCCTTGCTGGTCCGGTGGCGTGTCGGGCACCTCGTTAGCGTCCTGGTGGGTCGGCATGCCGAGGAAGAGGTCCTCGTCCTCCTCGGCGTGGATGTGGAGCAACCTGTTAAGGTCTGGTGTTCCTTGGTCTGACATGCTGAGAGTGTTTTTTAGCTGTTTGTGCTAGGCTGGTAGCTGGAGAAAAATGCGCGATTAATCTCTTAGTTGTAACGTAGGGTGTGCGTGTTTACAAGAAACTGGCACAAGGCATTTTTGACACTTGAGTTTAAGTACCCACGGTTATGGGCGAGGTAGGAGTGGCCAGGTTAGTTGGAGGTGGGTGAGTGGTTTGCGTGGTTGGCAAGGGTGGAGTTTGGTTGGCAAGGGTGGAGATGGCAGGCAGGTGGGTTGTCTTCTGCTTGGCCAAACCTCCCGAACCTTAGTTGTTCCAACTCCATTAATCCTTCCACAGTAGTAGCTTTTTCATATTTTCAATTATTTTGCATATTCTCCAACATAATGCCTCATTTGCATATTAAAAATGTAAAATTTGTAATACAATAAATCATTGTCTTCGTGTAAGTACTCAATTGGGGAAATTTCATGGTGATGATAATCTAATATAGGTATGGTTTTGCTACACTCAATTCATAATTAACGTTTCAATTATGGAGCTCTGGCTCATGGACTAAAAACCAAAAAGACCGGTTCCCACTGGGAACCAACCGGTGGAAAAGGGGCCTCAGAGTCACAGACCCGTCAGGGTCCATTTGGTTTTGTGTGTTACACTCTCAGAGTCACAGACCCATCAGGGTCCATTTGGTTTTGTGTGTTACACTCTCAGAGTCACAGACCCGTAAGGGTCCATTTGGTTTTGTGTGTTACACTCTCAGAGTCACAGACCCATCAGGGTCCATTTGGTTTTGTGTGTTACACTCTCAGAGTCACAGACCCGTAAGGGTCCATTTGGTTTTGTGTGTTACACTCTCAGAGTCACAGACCCATCAGGGTCCATTTGGTTTTGTGTGTTACACTCTCAGAGTCACAGACCCGTAAGGGTCCATTTGGTTTTGTGTGTTACACTCTCAGAGTCACAGACCCGTAAGGGTCCATTTGGTTTTGTGTGTTACACTCTCAGAGTCACAGACCCATCAGGGTCCATTTGGTTTTGTGTGTTACACTCTCAGAGTCACAGACCCGTAAGGGTCCATTTGGTTCCATGTGTTACACTCTCAGAGTCACAGACCCGTAAGGGTCAATTTGGTTCCATGTGGTTCCAAGTGTTACACTCTCAGAGTCACAGACCTGTAAGGGTCCATTTGGTTCCATGTGTTACACTCTCAGAGTCACAGACCCGTAAGGGTCCATTTGGTTCCATGTGGTTCCAAGTGTTACACTCTCAGAGTCACAGACCTGTAAGGGTCCATTTGGTTCCATGTGTTACACTCTCAGAGTCACAGACCTGTAAGGGTCCATTTGGTTCCATGTGTTACACTCTCAGAGTCACAGACCCGTAACTTAAGGGTCCATTTGGTTTAATGTAAAGCTGGGTCTCACTGCATGGTTTTAACTGCTTAGTGCATGTTTAGAAAAACACAGTTAAATGTGGTGCAATGTTGCACGCACACACACACGCATGCTGCACACACACACGTGCACACACACACACACACACACACACACTCAAAGTGCTGCGGTGCACTTTGATGTGCTGTGGATATGACACAGAATCCTGCAGGACAAGTTCACCTAGACTAGTCTGGTTACACACACACACACACACACACACACACACACACAGTTAGGTGTCGTGACATTAAACTATGTGGACGATGCGTTCTCTTAAACTCCTGGCACGGCTGTTCTGTCTCTCACGGAGATGTTCCAGTATTTCTTCTGTATTTTATCTTTGATGTTTCCGCAAGAAGCATTTAGCAATGCAATTATTACGTCTAATAAATCAAGTCAAGTTTAGCTTGTAGGGTGTGTGTGCATTTCTCCATTATTCTTCTTCCTCATCACCAGAGAACGAACACACACACACACACACACACACACACACACAGTAACACGTGGAGGACGCATGCATAGCCAGATGTACAGAAACCTGTTTATTAAGTGCAAAATGTACAGCCACGTGTCATGAGAATGGAACAACGTGCCTGTCCGTCCGCCCTCCTGCCTTCTTGCCTGCCTGCCTGTCTGTCTGCCTGTCTGCATGCCTGTCTGTCTGCCTGCCTGTTAGGCTAGTCAATCTAAGCTAAAAAGGGGCAAAGTCGGCCATAGCCACTTGCCCAAATGTGATGGATGACCTCATCACATTTGTGGAGACGGTTATGGCCGTTTTTAGCCCAAGGAGTTTTTTTCATGTAAAACTAATGATTGGAATTGATTCAGAATCATTAATAACCTCTAGTTTAACACGTCACATGATGCTACTTAAAGCATAATTAAAATATGAAATGTTTGCCTTGTAGTCTTTTAATGGTACCCCAACGTTGATGATCCAAAATGTATTTAATCAAACATTTATTTTTTTATTTGGATGACCCTAAGGATCATAAAAACCTTAGGTTTCAAAATAAAGATAATCAAATCAAATAACTGTTATGTGCTTCTCAAAGTGGGGTCCTTGAGGGAGTTCCAGGGGGTCCCCAGCTAAATGATAGTTCCAGGGGGTCCCCAGCTAAATGACAGTTTGGAACAAAATGGACCCTTATGGGTCTGTAACTCTGAGAGTGTACAAATGGAACCATTTTTACATTGATTTTACAATAATATAAATGTGGGGTCCCAGAGATACTTTGACAGGAAAAGACTCGCTCACCGTATAAATAAAGAAGTAAAACTCCTTAGACTTGAGACTTAGAAAAATAAAATGTATTTTATTTTAAGATGCTGTGCTCATGGTGCTCTGTGCTCATGTTGAGATTAAAAAGCATTTTCTATCCCAGAGATAGAAATGCTGTTAAATGGAGGTCTGTACATTAATTCCCAATCGAACTGGAACCTTGTGGTTGCCATCCGGTCACTACCCTGGTCCCCTGAGCCACTGGTCACTACCCTGGTCCCCTGAGCCACTGGTCACTACCCTGGTCCCCTGAGACACTGGTCACTACCCTGGTCTCCTGAGCCACTTGTCACTACACTGGTCACTACCCTGGTCCCCTGAGCCACTGGTCACTACCCTGGTCCCCTGAGCCACTGGTCACTACCCTGGTCCCCTGAGACACTGGTCACTACCCTGGTCCTCTGAGCCACTGGTCACTACCCTGGTCCCCTGAGCCACTGGTCACTACCCTGGTCCTCTGATAAACTGGTCACTACCCTGGTCCCCTGAGCCACTGGTCACTACCCTGGTCCTCTGATAAACTGGTCACTACCCTGGTCCCCTGAGACACTGGTCACTACCCTGGTCCCCTGAGCCACTGGTCACTACCCTGGTCCTCTGATAAACTGGTCACTACCCTGGTCCCCTGAGACACTGGTCACTACCCTGGTCCCCTGAGCCACTGGTCACTACCCTGGTCCCCTGAGCCACTGGTCACTACCCTGGTCCCCTGAGCCACTGGTCACTACCCTGGTCCCCTGAGCCACTGGTCACTACCCTGGTCCCCTGAGCCACTGGTCACTACCCTGGTCCTCTGATAAACTGGTCACTACCCTGGTCCCCTGAGACACTGGTCACTACCCTGGTCCCCTGAGCCACTGGTCACTACCCTGGTCCTCTGATAAACTGGTCACTACCCTGGTCCCCTGAGCCACTGGTCACTACCCTGGTCCCCTGAGCCACTGGTCACTACCCTGGTCCTCTGAGACACTGGTCACTACCCTGGTCCCCTGAGACACTGGTCACTACCCTGAGCCACTGCCGCTGCATTGAGACTTCATCTCTGTGTGTGTGTGTGTGTGTGTGTGTGTGTGTGTGTGTGTGTGTGTGTGTGTGTGTGTGTGTGTGTGTGTGTGTGTGTGTGTGTGTGTGTGTGTGTGTGTGTGTGTGTGTGTCTCCATTATTGCATCACATGCCTTGGACTTCTTTCTCATCATCAGGAGCTGTGATGACTGCTGTCAAGCTGTCATATGCAGGCGTGGGATGGAAAAGCGCGCTTGCATGGAATGCAGAGCATGTTCTAAATGTCTGCCAGGTCAAATTCTGCCAACTCACTCGGGGCTGGCACTAGTCCCAATGCAGGTCTGCGAAAAAAAAGAAAAGGTTACCGGTAGCCAGGTAGTGTATAAGAAGCTGCTTGCATCCACAGCGTCCACATTACAGCATCCACATCACCTCCCAGATGGAGACTGCTGCTGCCGTGTTCCTGATCGTCCTCTTCTGCCTGCAGTGTTCAGCCGACACCGACCTGCAGTTCCAGTTGAACATCAACCACCACGAAGGATCGCTGGACCTCACCCTCAACCACCATGAAGACCAAGCTACGCTGGAGGTCAGCCTCGACCGTCACAGCGATGATGACCAGCCTAGAGACCACCTCACAGGTAAGAATGATGATGGAGAGGCCGTTGTACTTCTAGACCACCAGGTTCTATAGGGCTGCTTTTTGATTATCCGTCATATTTTTTCCCATTTTGACCGTTTCCAAATATTTATAGTAGGTTTAATTCAGTTTATTTAATTTATTGTTGACCCTTATGCCTTGCTAAAAACTAAAAAGAAATCACACCTGTGTGAAGTGAGTGTCACTCTTATCATTAGGCCAGTCAATCTAAGCTAAAAAGAATATTTTTATAAATAAATAAATGTTTTTTTTTTATGATCCTTAGTGTCATTCAAATAACATTTTAAAATTGATTATTATTACACTCACTCAGCAATAACGTGAAACAGAACACTTACACAACAATGAGTACATTTGGTTTTTAACACGCAGTGTCTCTCTCTCTCTCTCTCTCTCTCTCTCTCTCAATTCAATTCAATTCAATTCAATTCAATTCAACAGGCTTTATTGGCATGACGTTTTACAAGTGTTGCCAAAGCACAATCACAGATATGACAAACAACATGATATCAATGACATGAAAAAATAAATAAAAATAATATAAAATAAAGCAGGTGGTGCATAAAATAAAACATGGCATACTGTATGTGTGTCCTGCTGGTTGTCCCTTTTCTTGTGACAGGAACTGACATATTTTGCAGCCAAAACTGAACATTCTTTCTGTTCCCCCAGAAGGACTGGTAATCTTTCCCTTTCTGTCATACTTCGGAATTCTGGGAAATTTGTTTCAAATTTTGGGAAGAACTCCTCTCTAATATTTGTGTCGTTTTTACATTGTGTTTTACATTCCGTCATCACAGTGACAGCACAGCCTCTCCTCTCTGGGCAGCCAGGTCTGTCTGTCTCTTTCTTTTTCTTTCTGCCTCTCTCTCTCTCTCTCTCTCTCTCTCTCTCTCTCCCCCCCCCACCCAGCATGCATGTGCGTGTTCACTCTATCTGTGACCAGCTCCTCACAGACATAACTGTTTAACACTCTATCTGTGACCAGCTCCTCACAGACATACAGTAACTGTTTAACACTCTATCTGTGACCAGCTCCTCACAGACATAACTGTTTTGTCTGTTTAACACTCTATCTGTGACCAGCTCCTCACAGACATAACTGTTTAACACTCTATCTGTGACCAGCTCCTCACAGACATACAGTAACTGTTTAACACTCTATCTGTGACCAGCTCCTCACAGACATAACTGTTTAACACTCTATCTGTGACCAGCTCCTCACAGACATAACTGTTTAACACTCTATCTGTTACCAGCTCCTCACAGACATAACTGTTTAACACTCTATCTGTGACCAGCTCCTCACAGACATACAGTAACTGTTTAACACTCTATCTGTGACCAGCTCCTCACAGACATAACTGTTTTGTCTGTTTAACACTCTATCTGTGACCAGCTCCTCACAGACATAACTGTTTAACACTCTATCTGTGACCAGCTCCTCACAGACATAACTGTTTAACACTCTATCTGTGACCAGCTCCTCACAGACATAACTGTTTAACACTCTATCTGTGACCAGCTCCTCACAGACATAACTGTTTAACACTCTATCTGTGACCAGCTCCTCACAGACATAACTGTTTAACACTCTATCTGTGACCAGCTCTGACCAGTTTTCTGCCCCTCCCCCCTCATCAAACACAAATGTTTGGTCAAACCATGTGAGTCCCATTGGAAACCATGTGACCAAACCATGTGAGTCCCATTGGAAAAGCATCGTGGTGGCCCAAAACAACCACCAAACATTTGCTTGATTGGTTTCCTCCGCTGTGTGTGTGTGGGTGTGTGTGTGTGTGTGTGTGTGTGTGTGTGTGTGTGTGTGTGTGGAGAGAGAGAGAGAATGCAGAGTGCATACGCAATATGGAAACCCCTTTGCATAAAAAGCGATATATATATACATTTAATGAAGGGAATCATAGCTTCAAATTGAATTGAATTGACATATTGGTTGTTCAGTTTGACCCACCAGTTTTGGAGATATGGCTTATAAAGTATGCCTAATGTCTTGCAGAGAAACAGCGAGTTGAGAAAACAGGCTTGAAAGGTTCACTTCTGTGGTCTCTAACATTACACCTAGCTACATGTTTATAAGCATTAATTTCATATTTACATGTCTTCTGTGGACTCTAACATTACACATAGCTACATGTTTATAAGCATTTATTTCATATTTACATGTCTTCTGTGGACTATAACATTACACCTAGCTACATGTTTATAAGCATTTATTTCATATTTACATGTCTTCTGTGGACTCTAACATTACACATAGCTACATGTTTATAAGCATTTATTTCATATTTACATGTCTTCTGTGGACTCTAACATTACACATAGCTACATGTTTATAAGCATTTATTTCATATTTACATGTCTTCTGTGGTCTCTAACATTACACCTATAGCTACATGTTTATAATCATTTATTTCATATTTACATGTCTTCTGTGGACTCTAACATTACACCTAGCTACATGTTTATAAGCATTTATTTCATATTTACATGTCTTCTGTGGTCTCTAACATTACACCTATAGCTACATGTTTATAAGCATTTATTTCATATTTACATGTCTTCTGTGGTCTCTAACATTACACCTATAGCTACATGTTTATAAGCATTTATTTCATATTTACATGTCTTCTGTGGTCTCTAACATTACACCTATAGCTACATGTTTATAAGCATTTATTTCATATTTACATGTCTTCTGTGGTCTCTAGCATTACACCTATAGCTACATGTTTATAAGCATTTATTTCATATTTACATGTCTTCTGTGGTCTCTAACATTACACCTAGCTACATGTTTATAAGCATTTATTTCATATTTACATGTCTTCTGTGGTCTCTAGCATTACACCTATAGCTATCTATCTTCATATAATTGGTCCTCACTAATGTATTTTTCTACTCAGTCTGTGTCTCATAGGAGGGCTGTGGGTAGTTCAGAAACCCATCCATGGTTAGGCAGATTGTTTTTAAACAACATTTAAAAATATATATTTAGATTTTTAGTATCGTGAGAACGATGGGTTCCATTTTCACATTGGTAACTCTTCAGGAATAGAAAGCCTGCAGTTTATATTAGCTTGGATTCCCTTTAAAGTGAAAAATGTCATTTCCATTTTAAAGGGATAGTTCAGATTTGTTTAATATAGTGGTTGCAACTGTATTAACTGATTGCCCGAGTCCTGTGGTGGAAGTTTTGCTCTGGTTTTGGTGAAATATAAAGTAGTTCCGGTCATTTTGTGGGGGGCACTGGGGCCATGCAGTACAAGTAAATTAATCCACAAAACTAACATAATTTGTATTGTCGACTTATTTCTAAAATATTAGTGCAACTTTCGTTCATTTTTACCCCTCTATCACATGACGGAACTATGCTTTTTGTGTCCATATCACTACGCCAAAGAAATAGTTCCATGTGATAGAGGGGTCAAAGTTGAACAAAAGTTGCGCTAATATTTTAGAAATAGGTCAACATTCGTTTTGTGGATTCATTTACTTTTACTGCGTGGCCCCCAGTGCCCCCCACAAAATAACCGGAACTACTTGATATTCACCAAAACCAGAGCAGAACTCCCGCCACGGGACTCAACCAATCAGAACCAGAGCAGAACTCCCGCCACGGGACTCAACCAATCAGAACCAGAGCAGAACTCCCACCACTGGACTCGGGCAATAAATCAATACAGTTGCAACCACATATTAATGGAAAGTATTTCATACAGCTTAACTTTAAAAAAATCTGAACTACCCCTTTAAATGTCCCTTCAAAGTGAAAAATGTAATTTCCATTTTCTGTGCAAGCCTATTCAATTTGTAAATCTATTTATTCTATTCGTAAAATGTCAATCACAAAATTGCCTCATTTTAGCCCCTCCCTCATAAATGCAAAGAGGGGGTGGCAGTGGCTCAGCGGTAGAGTGGCCGGTAGGTCTCATACTGGGGGTGGCAGTGGTTCAGCGGTAGAGTGGCCGGTAGGTCTCATACTGGGGGTGGCAGTGGCTCAGCGGTAGAGTGGCCGGTAGGTCTCATACTGGGGGGTGGCAGTGGTTCAGCGGTAGAGTGGCCGGTAGGTCTCATACTGGGGGTGGCAGTGGCTCAGCGGTAAAGTGGCCGGTAGGTCTCATACTGGGGGGTGGCAGTGGTTCAGCGGTAGAGTGGCCGGTAGGTCTCATACTGGGGGTGGCAGTGGCTCAGCGGTAAAGTGGCCGGTAGGTCTCATACTGGGGGGTGGCAGTGGTTCAGCGGTAGAGTGGCCGGTAGGTCTCATACTGGGGGTGGCAGTGGTTCAGCGGTAGAGTGGCCGGTATAGGTCTCATACTGGGGGTGGCAGTGGTTCAGCGGTAGAGTGGCCGGTAGGTCTCATACTGGGGGTGGCAGTGGTTCAGCGGTAGAGTGGCCGGTAGGTCTCATACTGGGGGCGGCAGTGGCTCAGTGGTAGAGTGGCCGATAGAACAGCCGCAGGGAGGTTCCCGGTTCGATCCCTGTGGATTCCCTCAGAGTTAGGGCTGTATTTTGAGTGTCTTAAGTACCAGGTCTTATTACTTAACTTAAGACCTGGAGGCGTGGTCAATGCCATTTGGCTATTCTGAGTGGCCAATATATTGCGCTCCTTATATTGGGACCCCAGAGAACCTGGGCTAGAACAAACGTTCCCTCCACACTGCATGTTACACTTTGCTAGTGCAATTCATTCACAGTGTTAATTGTAAACCTTCATTTATACGAAATGATTAAATAATTAAACAGACTCTTAAAAACACATTAAGATCACACTCTCCTGGCGGTGCCACACCTCCGTTGATTTACTCAACATTGGGGCTAATATTTGTCGGCCCCAGAGCCTATAGAAGGCTCTGCTCAGGCCTCTGGCCCCGTGAGGTGCACTGGCTTTTGACCAATGACAGCTCCTCTGCTGTGGATGAATTTAAAATGAATGAATGAAGTTTATTATTTACTTTCTAATCCGTTTTCTCCATGTCAGTTGACGAAAACATGAAGTTAAGAGATTGGGGCATATCATACCATGGATTAAAATAACGAAAGGAAAGAGACAAATATACGTTTTGTGGGTTTGAAATTCTTGCTTTTTGGGGGCAGAGACAGACCGACACGGCTGCCTTGGACCCATAAAGATATAAGACACAAAGTTAGACATAAGGTTGGTGAGGGGTGCGCTAAGACGACCGGATTAAGGTTGGTGAGGGGTGCGTTAAGGGTTGGGAGAGGGTTACGGTGAGATTTAGGTGTGCTGTCCCGTGGGAGGTTAGGTTAGGGTGAGGGTTTGAGATGATTAACATCGGTAGACAACTTGACTGCGTGTGCGTGCGTTTGTCTTGATTTGTGAGTTCTCTTGGCACAGTGCCATGGGTGTGTACGCATAACAAAACCATGACGCTTCTATGCAACGATTGGTATGAATAACAACATTGAAGCTGTGTCGGCTTTGGGGATTAATGTGGTTGGCACGCACTGTAGGAGGAGAAGCAGACTGTAATTATGAAACCTTTTAATTAATTGTCTGGTTTGGGTGTTATTTTGTTCATAAAGTGCATGCTATTCTTGTGTGAACCTCAACACAGGATTTGATATACTGTATCCAGACTAATATTATTAGTATTGCCTTCACCACCAATAACCATGATAGTACAGCACTATCTGCACCCTCACTATGCCAGCTTGTGCATGTGATCGACATTTGCATTTTTTTTTCTTTTTTCCCACGGACATGCAAAACAAGTGATCAATGATATTACCAGAACACAAATGTATAGCCTACAGTACTAATAGACTCTTGACGTGTCATATATTGTCCACTCTATTCCACTGCGCTACACATTTTAAAATAAGTCACTTATAAAAACTTATTTTTGGGGAAAAGCCGATCTACAAGCTCACAACACATTACGGCATGTTGTGACCTTGCAGATCAGCGATTGTCCTTTCTTCTTAGCCTATATTGACATGCCCAAAATCAGGATGTCAGGGTTAAAGTAGTTAGTTACCCAATTAACTTACCCAGAAAGACTGGGAAGTTATCCACTGTATACTGGCAGGTGGCCGTCCTGAGACAGGCATTATGTGGCATAATGCATGGTCCAAGTATATTCCATGTTTGGGATTTAAATAAATGTGTCTTATACAGTAAGTACAGTTGCAGTCCGAGAAAGGGACACTTAGCTGCAACGCTGAATGGGTGTGCAGTAGGCTATACTTCATATTAGGTTATTAAAGGTTAGGTTATTAGTGTTACTTGGGGACATGAGGAGACAGGATGTTCTACAAGCTAAACTAGTTTTGGGTTTGTTTTGTAAACGTAGCTTAAATAGTTGTGGTGTCAATTACGGTGTCGGCACTGTACTGTTGATGAGAAACTATGCACTGACTGGGAGCATACCTGAGATTCAAAACAGATAATTAAGTACATGAGTGATTCATGAAGGCCGCATGCGAGGATTTAAAGGAATGCAGTGTCACAATAGTAGTTTGATTGGAGTGCTCAACCTTGAACCTTGATACGAACAACGTTCACTGGAGTTCACTGTGTTATTGTGGAGCATTTGCTATAACAAAGTAGATAGACTAGACCCCAGTGGTGTCATTGCTGTAACTCATTGCTGCAGGGTGAACTATGGGTAGCATTATAGTATAATTGATGCCCCCCCCCCCTGTCTGTTTTGGAATGAGAGTCAAATGTACGTCAAATGTAATGGTACTGAATATTTCACAAGAATACTTTACTGAATATTTCACAAGAATATAACACGAGTCAAATGTAATGTAGTTTATTTAGAGAGAGAGAGAGAGAGAGAGAGAGAGAGAGAGAGAGAGAGAGAGAGAGAGAGAGAGAGAGAGTTTTAGGCGTGGAGTGAGAGAGATAGAATGTAAAACACGTTGTTTCAAAGTCTTTAATGTTTTTACCAGATGTTAGTGTGCTTGTGCTTGTGTGTGTGTGTGTGTGTGTGTGTGTGTGTGTGTGTGTGTGTGGGGTTTATTGTTATGTCACTATGGAGCAGACAGCAGCATGCTGCCGCGCTGCTGAAGCAAGTCCAGTCTGGGTGAAATTCACATCGGAACATTTATATAACGTCGCGTGAGCCCCGCCCGGCCCACGGCCCGTTGGTCAGAGACGGCCCCGGCCCGCGCCGTCGGCCCACGGCCCGTCGGCCCGGGTCGACGGCCAGTTTTGACCCGTCGGGTCCCGAAGAGAATATTGCAGGTCTCTACCGGGGTAGACCTGCAATATGGTGGATATTTATGACATGTATAGATATGGTGATATTTATGACATGAGTGAGTTTGTGTTCTACGTTTGTTTGACATGATGTGATTTTGTTGTATATTTTCCAGAAAAGGACAACAAACGTAATTCCAGTAAGAATGAGGTGGGAGCACCAGGAGGAGGTTCTGTGAATGAAGGTGAGAACATCAATGTTTTAATTATTATTTGATGGAAACTTTGACAGGAAAAGACTCGCTCACCGTATAGAAAAAGAAGTAAAACTCCTTAGACTGAGACTTGGAAAAATATATTTTATTTTATTTCATCATGCTGTGCTCATGGTGCTCTGTGCTCATGGTGCAATTAAAAAGCAAACGTTTGGGTCCTCAGTAGTGCTATGGTTTTTCACAGACAAAGAACTTACTCTTAAACAACTCCAAAACAATACAGCTCAGGTGCTGAGAATTACTAATTGGTGACATCACCAATAGTGTATTGTTTGTTAGTAACTGCACTAGTAAATGTGTTAGTTTTCTTGGAGTTTTTACAGGCCACACAATGTAGACAAGGGTAGAGCCGGTGACTCCATCCAACCGCCCCGTGTGTTGCTGGGGGGGGGTATGTAGCAGTCTGCTTTCACCATATAGTCTCTGATGCTTTGAGATCTATAATGAGAGAAAAGAGGAGGGTCAGTAAACACTTTAGCACCTTCAGGATCAGCTGACAAAACATGCCAGTGTTTCTCTATGATGCTACGTATTAACGTATATCATTGCTCAAAGGATTATAAGTAGTGATGCAGGCACATGAATGTTTCTTTTTGGTCTTTGCAAAGACCAAAAACTAACTAACAAACAATACACTATCAGACAATTTGTAAATTGTAGTTCCTCTAATGTAGTCTACATGATCACATGTAAATGTAAACTTCAGTACGTAGGCAAAACATCCAGGGCAGTCCGCAGTCCGCACACGCATCATAGAACACATGAGTGCCATCAGACGCAAGGACATCAAATCTCCTGTCCCCAGACACTTCATGGAAACCGGTCACTCCATAGCAGATCTGTCTTATACAGTTATTGATCAAATTAAGAAATCTAGAAGAGGGGGTGATGATTTAGACACTAAACTCCTCCAAACTGAATCTAGATGGATTTTTTATTTAAAGTCTGTCAATCCAGGTGGCTTGAATGAAGATCTCTCCCTCCAGTGCTACCTATAAAGTAAAAAGTTATATTCAAAAAGTGATTGTATAAGTCTGTCAACATGTGATGTACAGTATGCAATATTCTTGTTTCCTATATAACTGTGATTTTGTATAATTATCCTTTCTGTAATGTCCACGCCCACAATCAGTAGTAATTCTCAGCACCTGAGCTGTATTGTTTTGGAGTTGTTTAAGAGTAAGCTCTTTGTCTGTGAAAAACCATAGCACTGACGAAGGTCTGAGGACCCAAACGTTTGCTTTTTAATCGCACCATGAGCACAGAGCACCATGAGCACAGCATGATGCAATAAAAGAAAATATATTTTTCTAAGTCTCAGTCTAAGGAGTTTTACTTATTTTTCTATACGGTGAGCGAGTCTTTTTCTGTCAAAGTTTCCCTTATGTTTTTGAGACCACCGCTACCGTAGTCAAGTTTGAAAAAAAAAAGGACGAAGAAAGGCGCAACAGTTTTCTCAGTGCTTCAATTATTATTTGATAACATTTGCTATGCATCCCATGTTTAAAACGTATTTATGAACACACTTATAAGACATTATAATCTTCTCATAAACATGTATAATTATATTTATAGGCACTGATAAATAATCATTATAAGCTTAATCATAACACATTATAAACTTTATTATAATTACTTATAATATCAAGTATTTTAATACTATACTATGGGCTAAGTGTCCATGGCCTAATTCAGCCCAAGGAGTGTTTTTGTGCAAAAATAATGCTTGAAATCAGAATCATGAAAACCACGTAATTTGACATGTCACATGCTACTTAAAGCATAATAAAATGTAGAACATTTTGCCTTATAATGGTTGTATGGTACCCCAACCTTCAGCAGCTGTCAAAAATTCCAAAGGGGGGTTGAATAGAAAACAATGTGGGATATTTTAGTAGACACCTTTACAAACACATTGGTGACTATAGATATGTTAGTAGACACCTTTACACACACATTGGTGACTATAGATATGTTAGTAGACACCTTTACAAACACATTGGTGACTATAGATATGTTAGTAGACACCTTTACACACACATTGGTGACTATAGATATGTTAGTAGACACCTTTACAAACACATTGGTGACTATAGATATGTTAGTAGACACCTTTACAAACACATTGGTGACTATAGATATGTTAGTAGACACCTTTACACACACATTGGTGACTATAGATATGTTAGTAGACACCTTTACAAACACATTGGTGACTATAGATATGTTAGTAGCCACCTTTACACACACATTGGTGACTATAGATATGTTAGTAGACACCTTTACAAACACATTGGTGACTATAGATATGTTAGTAGACACCTTTACAAACACATTGGTGACTATAGATATGTTAGTAGCCACCTTTACAAACACATTGGTGACTATAGATATGTTAGTAGCCACCTTTACAAACACATTGGTGACTATAGATATGTTAGTAGACACCTTTACAAACACATTGGTGACTATAGATATGTTAGTAGACACCTTTACACACACATTGGTGACTATAGATATGTTAGTAGCCACCTTTACAAACACATTGGTGACTATAGATATGTTAGTAGACACCTTTACAAACACATTGGTGACTATAGATATGTTAGTAGACACCTTTACAAACACATTGGTGACTATAGATATGTTAGTAGACACCTTTACAAACACATTGGTGACTATAGATATGTTAGTAGACCCCTTTACAAACACATTGGTGACTATAGATATGTTAGTAGACACCTTTACAAACACATTGGTGACTATAGATATGTTAGTAGCCACCTTTACAAACACATTGGTGACTATAGATATGTTAGTAGACCCCTTTACAAACACATTGGTGACTATAGATATGTTAGTAGACACCTTTACAAACACATTGGTGACTATAGATATGTTAGTAGACACCTTTACACACACATTGGTGACTATAGATATGTTAGTAGACACCTTTACAAACACATTGGTGACTATAGATATGTTAGTAGACACCTTTACACACACATTGGTGACTATAGATATGTTAGTAGACACCTTTACAAACACATTGGTGACTATAGATATGTTAGTAGACACCTTTACACACACATTGGTGACTATAGATATGTTAGTAGACACCTTTACAAACACATTGGTGACTATAGATATGTTAGTAGACACCTTTACACACACATTGGTGACTATAGATATGTTAGTAGACACCTTTACAAACACATTGGTGACTATAGATATGTTAGTAGCCACCTTTACAAACACATTGGTGACTATAGATATGTTAGTAGACACCTTTACACACACATTGGTGACTATAGATATGTTAGTAGACACCTTTACAAACACATTGGTGACTATAGATATGTTAGTAGACACCTTTACAAACACATTGGTGACTATAGATATGTTAGTAGACACCTTTACAAACACATTGGTGACTATAGATATGTTAGTAGACACCTTTACAAACACATTGGTGACTATAGATATGTTAGTAGACACCTTTACAAACACATTGGTGACTATAGATATGTTAGTAGACACCTTTACAAACACATTGGTGACTATAGATATGTTAGTAGACACCTTTACACACACATTGGTGACTATAGATATGTTAGTAGACACCTTTACAAACACATTGGTGACTATAGATATGTTAGTAGACACCTTTACAAACACATTGGTGACTATAGATATGTTAGTAGACACCTTTACACACACATTGGTGACTATAGATATGTTAGTAGACACCTTTACACACACATTGGTGACTATAGATATGTTAGTAGACACCTTTACAAACACATTGGTGACTATAGATATGTTAGTAGACACCTTTACACACACATTGGTGACTATAGATATGTTAGTAGCCACCTTTACAAACACATTGGTGACTATAGATTATGTTAGTAGACACCTTTACAAACACATTGGTGACTATAGATATGTTAGTAGCCACCTTTACAAACACATTGGTGACTATAGATATGTTAGTAGACACCTTTACAAACACATTGGTGACTATAGATATGTTAGTAGACACCTTTACACACACATTGGTGACTATAGATATGTTAGTAGACACCTTTACAAACACATTGGTGACTATAGATATGTTAGTAGACACCTTTACAAACACATTGGTGACTATAGATATGTTAGTAGACACCTTTACACACACATTGGTGACTATAGATATGTTAGTAGACACCTTTACAAACACATTGGTGAAGAAAATTCTTGGTAAGAAATGTATTCCCAGATTATATTAAAGGATAATTCTATGCTAGATAGCTTTCTTACCTTTATTTGTAGTTGTTACGTCCCCACCAAAGAGGTCCAGGTCCATGGGGCTATGGGGTGTTGTGCTAATTTTCTTATTTCCATCGCTCAAAATCATTATATTTTTGTATATATCCTCTCTTCATAATGTAAATAATATCCCAAGCGGCACACTTTACTACTTATTTAGATGGAAATGAGCTAATTAGCACAACACCCCATAGCCCCTTTCCATTCACATTCAATTCAATTCAATTCATTGAGGCCTTATGGTAGGGGAAATAGCCAATAAGGAGGTTTTGCACAAAAAAACACCTGGACCTCTTTGGTGGGGACGTAACAACTACGAAGAAAGGTAAGAAAGGTAAGAAAGCCTTCTAGCATGGAATTCTCCTTTAATATCCCCTGACTATTATAACTTATTAGAAAACACTCTTATAGACTCTATATATATGCTCTATAATATATAGAGCATACATGCATGAAGTGAGTGGCAAAGTGAGTTTAACATTGTTTGACGCAGATATAGGACCTTTCTGTGTGGATGTAAGGGCTGTCAATCAGATAGGACCTTTATGTATGGATGTAAGGGCTGTCAATCAGATAGGAACTTTATGTATGGATGTAAGGGCTGTCAATCAGATAGGACCTTTATGTGTGGATGTATGGGCTGTCAATCAGACAGCTTACAGATAGATGTGTTTTTAAATGAAACTATTTAGTATGTATGATTGACTGAATGTTATGCTCTTGTGTTTTCAGCCCTCCTTGCTAAACTGACAGCCATGGAAACCAGGCTGGCTGCAAGTGAAGAAGCAAACCAACATAATGAAGGTTTATAACTTCACATTGTTTTATTTCATGGGAGACACTACACAGCTGCATGTCAAAACATTACAATATCCATTCAGGGGAGATGGAGAGAGACACTACACAGCTGCATCTCAAAACATTACAATATTCATTCAGGGGAGATGGAGAGGGACACTACACAGCTGCATCTCAAAACATTACAATATTCATTCAGGGGAGATGGAGAGGGACACTACACAGCTGCATGTCAAAACATTACAATATCCATTCAGGGGAGATGGAAAGAGACACTACACAGCTGCATCTCAAAACATTACAATATCCATTCAGGGGAGATGGAGAGAGACACTACACAGCTGCATCTCAAAACATTACAATATTCATTCAGGGGAGATGGAGAGGGACACTACACAGCTGCATCTCAAAACATTACAATATCCATTCAGGGGAGATGGAAAGAGACACTACACAGCTGCATGTCAAAACATTACAATATCCATTCAGGGGAGATGGAAAGAGACACTACACAGCTGCATCTCAAAACATTACAATATCCATTCAGGGGAGATGGAGAGAGACACTACACAGCTGCATCTCAAAACATTACAATATTAATTTTGTTAAATGTATTATTTTCTTCCATAATATAAATAAAACAGTGAAACTTTCATATATTATAGATGCATTGTGCATAAAGTGAAATATTGAAACCTTTGTTTTGATTTAATCTTGATGATTCTGGCATACAGGTCATGACAATCAAAACATCCTATCTCAAAATATTAGAATATGTTATGAGAAAAAAACGTTTAAAATACAGAAATGTCGACCATCTGAAAAGTACATTTATTTATGCACTCAATACGTGGTCTGAGCTACTTTTAAACACATTATTTCATCAATGGGGCGTGGCATGGAGGTGATCAGCCTGTGGTACTGTTGAGGTGTTATGGAAGCCCATGTTTGCTTTCATAACCGCTTTAAACTCATTAGTATTGTTGAATATAGTGTCTCACTCCTTCCTCTTGACAATACAATATAAATTATCTGTGGTTCAGGTCAGGCCAGTTGGCTGGTCAGTTAAGCACAGTATTACCATGGTCAGTACACCAGTTCATAGTAGTTTTGGCTCTGTGGGCAGGTGCCAAATCGACCAACACCATGCATCACTGTCAGTTTACCAACACCATGCACATAACATGTTGTATCACTGTCAGTTTACCACATAACCACCTGGACCTCTTTGGTGGGGACGTGATGAAAGGTAAGAAGGGTAAGAAAGCCTTCTAGCATGGAATTCTCCTTTAATATCCCCTGATTATTATAACTTATTAGAAAACACTCTTATAGACTCTATATATATATGCTCTATAATATAGAGCATACATGTATGAAGTGAGTGGCAAAGTGAGTTTAACATTGTTTGATGCAATCAGATAGGACCTTTATGTGTGGATGTATGGGCTGTCAATCAGATATAGGACCTTTCTGTTTGGATGTAAGGGCTGTCAATCAGATATAGGACCTTTATGTGTTGATGTAAACTAAAGGCTATCAAGGCCAGAAAGTAGTATTTTGCCACTCAGTAGGAATTGCAGCATAACTTCCGGGTTTGATGAAGATGTCACACGCTTACAGATAGATGTGTTTTTAAATGAAACTATTTAGTATGTATGATTGACTGAATGTTATGCTCTTGTGTTTTCAGCCCTCCTTGCTAAACTGACAGCCATGGAAACCAGGCTGGCTGCAAGTGAAGAAGCAAACCAACAGCATGAAGGTTTATAACTTCACATTGTTTTAATTCAGGGGAGATGGAAAGAGACACTACACAGCTGCATCTCAAAACATTACAATATCCATTCAGGAGATGGAGAGAGACACTACACAGCTGCATCTCAAAAACATTACAATATTAATTTTGTTAAATGTATTAAATGTATTATTTTCTTCCATAATATGATCTGAGCTACTTTTAAACACATTATTTCATAAATGGGGCGTGGCATGGAGGTGATCAGCCTGTGGTACTGTTGAGGTGTTATGGAAGCCCATGTTTGCTTTCATAACAGCTTTAAACTAATTTGTATTGTTGAATATAGTGTCTCACTCCTTCCTCTTGACAATACAATATACATTATCTGTGGTTCAGGTCAGGCCAGTTGGCTGGTCAGTTAAGCACAGTATTACCATGGTCAGTACACCAGTTCATAGTAGTTTTGGCTCTGTGGGCAGGTGCCAAATCGACCAACACCATGCACATTTCTGTATGTGATTAATAAAACGAAATTAACTGCTAGAAGGTCCTAAATTAACTTAATTAAGCAGTCACCGTCTCTGTGACATGATGTTCTTTCTAATTTTAGAGATCGACTACTATGCAATCAAATAAATCTGTATACAAGATAATTTCAGAGAGGGAGGGAAATACTAAATTAATTGTTAACTACATTAAAAATAATTGCGGGGACGAGTTGGTAAAGGGGCAAGCAGTCTGGTATTGGCTCATAGCATGTCTATGGTGGATTTATATGAAACAAAAGTCAATGGAGGGTATTGCAACTCTGGACAATCTAGAGTTGCAAATTGCGGCTAGGGGTTTTCATGATTCTGACGATGGAGGGGGACACTATACAGCTGCATCTCAAAACATTAGAATATTCATTTTATTAAATGTATTAAGTATCTTCTATAATATAATTCAAAAAGTGAAACTTTCACATATTCTAATCTATAGATTAATTGTGCATAAAGTGAAATATTTAAAACTTTGTTTTGTTTTAATCTTGATCATTCTGGCATACAGCTCGTGAAAATCAAAAAATACTACAACTCAAAATATTATTTTGAGGTGTCCAGATTTGCTTTGATAGCAGTTTTAAACTAATTAGTATTGTTGAATATAGTGTCTCACGCCTTCCTCTTGACAATACAACCTAGATTATCTGTGGGGTTCAGGTCAGGCTGGTCAGTTAAGCACAGTAATACCATGGTCAGTACATCAATTACTAGTATAGTGTATATTACATCTGATTAAATTAGTGATGGTGTGACAAAAGTTGGGTTTAGTGTTCTTCTAGGGTTAATAAACACTCAACTTATTGCTGCGTTTTTAAATGAAACTATTTAGTATTTATGATTGACTGAATGTTAATGTCCTGTTTGTTCTGTTTGTTCTGTTTTCAGCTAAACGGACAGCCATGGAAGCCCGGCTGGCTGCAAGTGAAGAAGTGAATGAAGGTTTATAACTTCACATTGTTTTACTGAATGTTGACCAGACACAATAGGCCATATTCAGACCGCAGCCATCTTGCCAGCAACGTGATACTAGGTGACACTTCCCATGGACAGCTCTTTCATCCAAGCAGAAAAGTCCTCTCTAATTATATTAAACAACGTCAAAATCACCAACATTACAGCTGTAGGGACAGCTTGAATTATCCTCTTTCAATCTGTAAAGTTTTAGTTTAATACAAATCCACCGTACACATGTTATGAGCTATACTTCCTGTCAATAAATTCCTTGCAGATGATTATTTTCTAGTATCAGAGTAAAAAAAAAAAAAACACTTTACAGATTGAAAGAGGATAATTCAAGCTTTCCCTACAGCTGCAATGTTGGTGATTTTGACGTTGTTTAATATAATTAGAGAGGACTTTTCTGTTTGGATGAAAGAGCTGTCTATGGGAAGTATCACCTAGGTATCACGTTGCTGGCAAGATGGCTGCGGTCTGAATATGGCCAATAGCCACTATAGTTCCACACTCACTCCAGAGGGCCACTATAGTTCCACACTCACTCCAGAGGGCCACTATAGTTCCACACTCACTCCAGAGGGCCACTATAGTTCCACTCACTCCAGAGGGCCACTATAGTTCCACACTCACTCCAGAGGGCCACTATAGTTCCACACTCACTCCAGAGGGCCACTATAGTTCCACACTCATATGGTGTAAGACTTGTAGTGCCGCACATGCTCAGATGCCCTCTAGGCCGCACACAGAAGCCTGTGAACATAGACATTCCATGCATAGATGTGCCACGCAATGGTAGCCCTCAGGCCTACCATAATATTTGGACTGCTGGACAGCTGACAGGCTCTCTTTACTCTTAAAAATAATAGTATATATATTTATACTGAGCATGTACTACATCATACCTCTTACACCATGTGTCCTTTGGGAAACCGGGCCAATATCAGTCACCAGAAGCAGTAAAATAAATAGTTTAACTATGAAAATAAAAGAACATAAAAATTAAGACCTTTCTTCACAGTCGGATTGTATCAAAATACATGATCTTCAGGATAAATTCAGGGTCAACATAAATCTCTCCCTCAACCATATTTGATTAATAGAGTTCAGAAACATTATTTAACTATAAGCACTACTGGTGTTTTAATCAAACTGCACTAATTAATGATTGATTTGTTTATCAAACCACTGTACTCTGTGAAATTTGATTCATATAATTCAAGAGCTAAGGTTTTAAAAATCATATTTTAATGTCGAATCAGATTAACTATAATCACTAGTGGTGTTTTAATCAAACTGCATACATTAAATTAATGATTTAATGTTAATATTGTGATCATTTCAGCCAAGCTGTCCAGCGTAGAAATGAGGATGAATCACAGCGAGAGTCGAGTGGAGCAACTGGCCGATAACAATGAAGGTAAATAACTTCACATGTTTCATCAATGGGGCGTGGCATGGAGGTGATCAGCCTGTGGTACTGTTGAGGTGTTATGGAAGCCCATGTTTGCTTTCATAACAGCTTTAAACTAATTTGTATTGTTTAATATAGTGTCTCACTCCTTCCTCTTGACAATACAATATAAATTATCTGTGGTTCAGGTCAGGCCAGTTGGCTGGTCAGTTAAGCACAGTATTACCATGGTCAGTACACCAGTTCATAGTAGTTTTGGCTCTGTGGGCAGGTGCCAAATCGACCAACACAATGCACATTTCTGTATGTGATTAATAAAACGAAATTAACTGCTAGAAGGTCCTAAATTAACTTAATTAAGCAGTCACCGTCTCTGTGACATGATGTTCTTTCTAATTTTAGAGATCGACTACTATGCAATCAAATAAATCTGTATACAAGATAATTTCAGAGAGGGAGGGAAATACTAAATTAATTGTTAACTACATTAAAAAAAATTGCGGGGGCGAGTTGGTAAAGGGGTGAGCAGTCTCGTATTCGCTCATAGCATGTCTATGGTGGATTTATATGAAACAAAAGTCAATGGAGGGTATTGCAACTCTGGACAATCTAGAGTTGCAAATTGCGGCTAGGGGTTTTCATGATTCTGACGATGGAGAGGGACACTATACAGCTGCATCTCAAAACATTAGAATATTCATTTTATTAAATGTATTAATTATATTCCATAATATAATTCAAAAGGTGAAACTTTCACATATTCTATAGATTAATTGTGCATAAAGTGAAATATTTAAAACTTTGTTTTGTTTTAATTTTGATCATTCTGGCATACAGCTCGTGAAAATCAAAAAATACTACAACTCAAAATATTATTTTGAGGTGTTATGAAAGACCAGATTTGCTTTGATAGCAGTTTTAAACTAATTAGTATTGTTGAATATAGTGTCTCACGCCTTCCTCTTGACAATACAACCTAGATTATCTGTGGGGTTCAGGTCAGGCTGGTCAGTTAAGCACAGTAATACCATGGTCAGTATACCAATTACTAGTATAGTGTATATTACATCTGATTAAATTAGTGATGGTGTGACAAAAGTTGGGTTTAGTGTTCTTCTAGGGTTAATAAACACTCAACTTATTGCTGCGTTTTTAAATGAAACTATTTAGTATTTATGATTGACTGAACGTTAATGTCCTGTTTGTTCTGTTTGTTCTGTTTTCAGCTAAACGGACAGCCATGGAAGCCCGGCTGGCTGCAAGTGAAGAAGTGAATGAAGGTTTATAACTTCACATTGTTCTACTGAATGTTGACCAGACACAATAGGACATATTCAGACCGCAGCCATCTTGCCAGCAACGTGATACTAGGTGACACTTCCCATGGACAGCTCTTTCATCCAAACAGAAAAGTCCTCTCTAATTATATTAAACGAGGTCAAAATCACCAACATTACAGCTGTAGGGACAGCTTGAATTATCGTCTTTCAATCTGTAAAGTTTGTGTTTAATACAAATCCACCGTAGACATGTTATGAGCTACTTCCTGTCAATAAATTCCTTGCAGATGATTATTTTCTAGTATCAGAGTAAAAAAACAACACTTTACAGATTGAAAGAGGATAATTCAAGCTTTCCCTACAGCTGCAATGTTGGTGATTTTGACGTTGTTTAATATAATTAGAGAGGACTTTTCTGTTTGGATGAAAGAGCTGTCTATGGGAAGTATCACCTAGGTATCACGTTGCTGGCAAGATGGCTGCGGTCTGAATATGGCCAATAGCCACTATAGTTCCACACTCACTCCAGAGGGCCACTATAGTTCCACACTCACTCCAGAGGGCCACTATAGTTCCACACTCACTCCAGAGGGCCACTATAGTTCCACTCACTCCAGAGGGCCACTATAGTTCCACACTCACTCCAGAGGGCCACTATAGTTCCACACTCACTCCAGAGGGCCACTATAGTTCCACACTCATATGGTGTAAGACTTGTAGTGCCGCACATGCTCAGATGCCCTCTAGGCCGCACACAGAAGCCTGTGAACATAGACATTCCATGCATAGATGTGCCACGCAATGGTAGCCCTCAGGCCTACCATAATATTTGGACTGCTGGACAGCTGACAGGCTCTCTTTACTCTTAAAAATAATAGTATATATATTTATACTGAGCATGTACTACATCATACCTCTTACACCATGTGTCCTTTGGGAAACCGGGCCAATATCAGTCACCAGAAGCAGTAAAATAAATAGTTTAACTATGAAAATAAAAGAACATAAAAATTAAGACCTTTCTTCACAGTCGGATTGTATCAAAATACATGATCTTCAGGATAAATTCAGGGTCAACATAAATCTCTCCCTCAACCATATTTGATTAATAGAGTTCAGAAACATTATTTAACTATAAGCACTACTGGTGTTTTAATCAAACTGCACTAATTAATGATTGATTTGTTTATCAAACCACTGTACTCTGTGAAATTTGATTCATATAATTCAAGAGCTAAGGTTTTAAAAATCATATTTTAATGTCGAATCAGATTAACTATAATCACTAGTGGTGTTTTAATCAAACTGCATACATTAAATGAATGATTTAATGTTAATATTGTGATCATTTCAGCCAAGCTGTCCAGCGTAGAAATGAGGATGAATCACAGCGAGAGTCGAGTGGAGCAACTGGCCGATAACAATGAAGGTAAATAACTTCACATGTTTCATCAATGGGGCGTGGCATGGAGGTGATCAGCCTGTGGTACTGTTGAGGTGTTATGGAAGCCCATGTTTGCTTTCATAACAGCTTTAAACTAATTTGTATTGTTTAATATAGTGTCTCACTCCTTCCTCTTGACAATACAATATAAATTATCTGTGGTTCAGGTCAGGCCAGTTGGCTGGTCAGTTAAGCACAGTATTACCATGGTCAGTACACCAGTTCATAGTAGTTTTGGCTCTGTGGGCAGGTGCCAAATCGACCAACACAATGCACATTTCTGTATGTGATTAATAAAACGAAATTAACTGCTAGAAGGTCCTAAATTAACTTAATTAAGCAGTCACCGTCTCTGTGACATGATGTTCTTTCTAATTTTAGAGATCGACTACTATGCAATCAAATAAATCTGTATACAAGATAATTTCAGAGAGGGAGGGAAATACTAAATTAATTGTTAACTACATTAAAAAAAATTGCGGGGGCGAGTTGGTAAAGGGGTGAGCAGTCTCGTATTCGCTCATAGCATGTCTATGGTGGATTTATATGAAACAAAAGTCAATGGAGGGTATTGCAACTCTGGACAATCTAGAGTTGCAAATTGCGGCTAGGGGTTTTCATGATTCTGACGATGGAGAGGGACACTATACAGCTGCATCTCAAAACATTAGAATATTCATTTTATTAAATGTATTAATTATATTCCATAATATAATTCAAAAGGTGAAACTTTCACATATTCTATAGATTAATTGTGCATAAAGTGAAATATTTAAAACTTTGTTTTGTTTTAATTTTGATCATTCTGGCATACAGCTTGTGAAAATCAAAAAATACTACAACTCAAAATATTATTTTGAGGTGTTATGAAAGACCAGATTTGCTTTGATAGCAGTTTTAAACTAATTAGTATTGTTGAATATAGTGTCTCACGCCTTCCTCTTGACAATACAACCTAGATTATCTGTGGGGTTCAGGTCAGGCTGGTCAGTTAAGCACAGTAATACCATGGTCAGTATACCAATTACTAGTATAGTGTATATTACATCTGATTAAATTAGTGATGGTGTGACAAAAGTTGGGTTTAGTGTTCTTCTAGGGTTAATAAACACTCAACTTATTGCTGCGTTTTTAAATGAAACTATTTAGTATTTATGATTGACTGAACGTTAATGTCCTGTTTGTTCTGTTTGTTCTGTTTTCAGCTAAACGGACAGCCATGGAAGCCCGGCTGGCTGCAAGTGAAGAAGTGAATGAAGGTTTATAACTTCACATTGTTCTACTGAATGTTGACCAGACACAATAGGACATATTCAGACCGCAGCCATCTTGCCAGCAACGTGATACTAGGTGACACTTCCCATGGACAGCTCTTTCATCCAAACAGAAAAGTCCTCTCTAATTATATTAAACGAGGTCAAAATCACCAACATTACAGCTGTAGGGACAGCTTGAATTATCGTCTTTCAATCTGTAAAGTTTGTGTTTAATACAAATCCACCGTAGACATGTTATGAGCTACTTCCTGTCAATAAATTCCTTGCAGATGATTATTTTCTAGTATCAGAGTAAAAAAACAACACTTTACAGATTGAAAGAGGATAATTCAAGCTTTCCCTACAGCTGCAATGTTGGTGATTTTGACGTTGTTTAATATAATTAGAGAGGACTTTTCTGTTTGGATGAAAGAGCTGTCTATGGGAAGTATCACCTAGGTATCACGTTGCTGGCAAGATGGCTGCGGTCTGAATATGGCCAATAGCCACTATAGTTCCACACTCACTCCAGAGGGCCACTATAGTTCCACACTCACTCCAGAGGGCCACTATAGTTCCACACTCACTCCAGAGGGCCACTATAGTTCCACTCACTCCAGAGGGCCACTATAGTTCCACACTCACTCCAGAGGGCCACTATAGTTCCACACTCACTCCAGAGGGCCACTATAGTTCCACACTCATATGGTGTAAGACTTGTAGTGCCGCACATGCTCAGATGCCCTCTAGGCCGCACACAGAAGCCTGTGAACATAGACATTCCATGCATAGATGTGCCACGCAATGGTAGCCCTCAGGCCTACCATAATATTTGGACTGCTGGACAGCTGACAGGCTCTCTTTACTCTTAAAAATAATAGTATATATATTTATACTGAGCATGTACTACATCATACCTCTTACACCATGTGTCCTTTGGGAAACCGGGCCAATATCAGTCACCAGAAGCAGTAAAATAAATAGTTTAACTATGAAAATAAAAGAACATAAAAATTAAGACCTTTCTTCACAGTCGGATTGTATCAAAATACATGATCTTCAGGATAAATTCAGGGTCAACATAAATCTCTCCCTCAACCATATTTGATTAATAGAGTTCAGAAACATTATTTAACTATAAGCACTACTGGTGTTTTAATCAAACTGCACTAATTAATGATTGATTTGTTTATCAAACCACTGTACTCTGTGACATTTGATTCATATAATTCAAGAGCTAAGGTTTTAAAAATCATATTTTAATGTCGAATCAGATTAACTATAATCACTAGTGGTGTTTTAATCAAACTGCATACATTAAATTAATGATTTAATGTTAATATTGTGATCATTTCAGCCAAGCTGTCCAGCGTAGAAATGAGGATGAATCACAGCGAGAGTCGAGTGGAGCAACTGGCCGATAACAATGAAGGTAAATAACTTCACATGTTTCATCAATGGGGCGTGGCATGGAGGTGATCAGCCTGTGGTACTGTTGAGGTGTTATGGAAGCCCATGTTTGCTTTCATAACAGCTTTAAACTAATTTGTATTGTTTAATATAGTGTCTCACTCCTTCCTCTTGACAATACAATATAAATTATCTGTGGTTCAGGTCAGGCCAGTTGGCTGGTCAGTTAAGCACAGTATTACCATGGTCAGTACACCAGTTCATAGTAGTTTTGGCTCTGTGGGCAGGTGCCAAATCGACCAACACAATGCACATTTCTGTATGTGATTAATAAAACGAAATTAACTGCTAGAAGGTCCTAAATTAACTTAATTAAGCAGTCACCGTCTCTGTGACATGATGTTCTTTCTAATTTTAGAGATTGACTACTATGCAATCAAATAAATCTGTATACAAGATAATTTCAGAGAGGGAGGGAAATACTAAATTAATTGTTAACTACATTAAAAAAAATTGCGGGGGCGAGTTGGTAAAGGGGTGAGCAGCAGTCTCGTATTCGCTCATAGCATGTCTATGGTGGATTTATATGAAACAAAAGTCAATGGAGGGTATTGCAACTCTGGACAATCTAGAGTTGCAAATTGCGGCTAGGGGTTTTCATGATTCTGACGATGGAGAGGGACACTATACAGCTGCATCTCAAAACATTAGAATATTCATTTTATTAAATGTATTAATTATCTTCCATAATATAATTCAAAAGGTGAAACTTTCACATATTCTATAGATTAATTGTGCATAAAGTGAAATATTTAAAACTTTGTTTTGTTTTAATTTTGATCATTCTGGCATACAGCTCGTGAAAATCAAAAAATACTACAACTCAAAATATTATTTTGAGGTGTTATGAAAGACCAGATTTGCTTTGATAGCAGTTTTAAACTAATTAGTATTGTTGAATATAGTGTCTCACGCCTTCCTCTTGACAATACAACCTAGATTATCTGTGGGGTTCAGGTCAGGCTGGTCAGTTAAGCACAGTAATACCATGGTCAGTATACCAATTACTAGTATAGTGTATATTACATCTGATTAAATTAGTGATGGTGTGACAAAAGTTGGGTTTAGTGTTCTTCTAGGGTTAATAAACACTCAACTTATTGCTGCGTTTTTAAATGAAACTATTTAGTATTTATGATTGACTGAACGTTAATGTCCTGTTTGTTCTGTTTGTTCTGTTTTCAGCTAAACGGACAGCCATGGAAGCCCGGCTGGCTGCAAGTGAAGAAGTGAATGAAGGTTTATAACTTCACATTGTTCTACTGAATGTTGACCAGACACAATAGGCCATATTCAGACCGCAGCCATCTTGCCAGCAACGTGATACTAGGTGACACTTCCCATGGACAGCTCTTTCATCCAAACAGAAAAGTCCTCTCTAATTATATTAAACGAGGTCAAAATCACCAACATTACAGCTGTAGGGACAGCTTGAATTATCGTCTTTCAATCTGTAAAGTTTGTGTTTAATACAAATCCACCGTAGACATGTTATGAGCTACTTCCTGTCAATAAATTCCTTGCAGATGATTATTTTCTAGTATCAGAGTAAAAAAAACAAACAACACTTTACAGATTGAAAGAGGATAATTCAAGCTTTCCCTACAGCTGCAATGTTGGTGATTTTGACGTTGTTTAATATAATTAGAGAGGACTTTTCTGTTTGGATGAAAGAGCTGTCTATGGGAAGTATCACCTAGGTATCACGTTGCTGGCAAGATGGCTGCGGTCTGAATATGGCCAATAGCCACTATAGTTCCACACTCACTCCAGAGGGCCACTATAGTTCCACACTCACTCCAGAGGGCCACTATAGTTCCACACTCACTCCAGAGGGCCACTATAGTTCCACTCACTCCAGAGGGCCACTATAGTTCCACACTCACTCCAGAGGGCCACTATAGTTCCACACTCACTCCAGAGGGCCACTATAGTTCCACACTCATATGGTGTAAGACTTGTAGTGCCGCACATGCTCAGATGCCCTCTAGGCCGCACACAGAAGCCTGTGAACATAGACATTCCATGCATAGATGTGCCACGCAATGGTAGCCCTCAGGCCTACCATAATATTTGGACTGCTGGACAGCTGACAGGCTCTCTTTACTCTTAAAAATCATACCTCTTACACCATGTGTCCTTTGGGAAACCGGGCCAATATCAGTCACCAGAAGCAGTAAAATAAATAGTTTAACTATGAAAATAAAAGAACATAAAAATTAAGACCTTTCTTCACAGTCGGATTGTATCAAAATACATGATCTTCAGGATAAATTCAGGGTCAACATAAATCTCTCCCTCAACCATATTTGATTAATAGAGTTCAGAAACATTATTTAACTATAAGCACTACTGGTGTTTTAATCAAACTGCACTAATTAATGATTGATTTGTTTATCAAACCACTGTACTCTGTGAAATTTGATTCATACAATTCAAGAGCTAAGGTTTTAAAAATCATATTTTAATGTCGAATCAGATTAACTATAATCACTAGTGGTGTTTTAATCAAACTGCATACATTAAATGAATGATTTAATGTTAATATTGTGATCATTTCAGCCAAGCTGTCCAGCGTAGAAATGAGGATGAATCACAGCGAGAGTCGAGTGGAGCAACTGGCCGATAACAATGAAGGTAAATAACTTCACATGTTTCATCAATGGGGCGTGGCATGGAGGTGATCAGCCTGTGGTACTGTTGAGGTGTTATGGAAGCCCATGTTTGCTTTCATAACAGCTTTAAACTAATTTGTATTGTTTAATATAGTGTCTCACTCCTTCCTCTTGACAATACAATATAAATTATCTGTGGTTCAGGTCAGGCCAGTTGGCTGGTCAGTTAAGCACAGTATTACCATGGTCAGTACACCAGTTCATAGTAGTTTTGGCTCTGTGGGCAGGTGCCAAATCGACCAACACAATGCACATTTCTGTATGTGATTAATAAAACGAAATTAACTGCTAGAAGGTCCTAAATTAACTTAATTAAGCAGTCACCGTCTCTGTGACATGATGTTCTTTCTAATTTTAGAGATCGACTACTATGCAATCAAATAAATCTGTATACAAGATAATTTCAGAGAGGGAGGGAAATACTAAATTAATTGTTAACTACATTAAAAAAAATTGCGGGGGCGAGTTGGTAAAGGGGTGAGCAGTCTCGTATTCGCTCATAGCATGTCTATGGTGGATTTATATGAAACAAAAGTCAATGGAGGGTATTGCAACTCTGGACAATCTAGAGTTGCAAATTGCGGCTAGGGGTTTTCATGATTCTGACGATGGAGAGGGACACTATACAGCTGCATCTCAAAACATTAGAATATTCATTTTATTAAATGTATTAATTATCTTCCATAATATAATTCAAAAGGTGAAACTTTCACATATTCTATAGATTAATTGTGCATAAAGTGAAATATTTAAAACTTTGTTTTGTTTTAATTTTGATCATTCTGGCATACAGCTCGTGAAAATCAAAAAATACTACAACTCAAAATATTATTTTGAGGTGTTATGAAAGACCAGATTTGCTTTGATAGCAGTTTTAAACTAATTAGTATTGTTGAATATAGTGTCTCACGCCTTCCTCTTGACAATACAACCTAGATTATCTGTGGGGTTCAGGTCAGGCTGGTCAGTTAAGCACAGTAATACCATGGTCAGTATACCAATTACTAGTATAGTGTATATTACATCTGATTAAATTAGTGATGGTGTGACAAAAGTTGGGTTTAGTGTTCTTCTAGGGTTAATAAACACTCAACTTATTGCTGCGTTTTTAAATGAAACTATTTAGTATTTATGATTGACTGAACGTTAATGTCCTGTTTGTTCTGTTTGTTCTGTTTTCAGCTAAACGGACAGCCATGGAAGCCCGGCTGGCTGCAAGTGAAGAAGTGAATGAAGGTTTATAACTTCACATTGTTCTACTGAATGTTGACCAGACACAATAGGCCATATTCAGACCGCAGCCATCTTGCCAGCAACGTGATACTAGGTGACACTTCCCATGGACAGCTCTTTCATCCAAACAGAAAAGTCCTCTCTAATTATATTAAACAAGGTCAAAATCACCAACATTACAGCTGTAGGGACAGCTTGAATTATCGTCTTTCAATCTGTAAAGTTTGTGTTTAATACAAATCCACCGTAGACATGTTATGAGCTACTTCCTGTCAATAAATTCCTTGCAGATGATTATTTTCTAGTATCAGAGTAAAAAAAACAAACAACACTTTACAGATTGAAAGAGGATAATTCAAGCTTTCCCTACAGCTGCAATGTTGGTGATTTTGACGTTGTTTAATATAATTAGAGAGGACGTTTCTGTTTGGATGAAAGAGCTGTCTATGGGAAGTATCACCTAGGTATCACGTTGCTGGCAAGATGGCTGCGGTCTGAATATGGCCAATAGCCACTATAGTTCCACACTCACTCCAGAGGGCCACTATAGTTCCACACTCACTCCAGAGGGCCACTATAGTTCCACACTCACTCCAGAGGGCCACTATAGTTCCACTCACTCCAGAGGGCCACTATAGTTCCACACTCACTCCAGAGGGCCACTATAGTTCTACACTCACTCCAGAGGGCCACTATAGTTCCACACTCATATGGTGTAAGACTTGTAGTGCCGCACATGCTCAGATGCCCTCTAGGCCGCACACAGAAGCCTGTGAACATAGACATTCCATGCATAGATGTGCCACGCAATGGTAGCCCTCAGGCCTACCATAATATTTGGACTGCTGGACAGCTGACAGGCTCTCTTTACTCTTAAAAATCATACCTCTTACACCATGTGTCCTTTGGGAAACCGGGCCAATATCAGTCACCAGAAGCAGTAAAATAAATAGTTTAACTATGAAAATAAAAGAGCATAAAAATTAAGACCTTTCTTCACAGTCGGATTGTATCAAAATACATGATCTTCAGGATAAATTCAGGGTCAACATAAATCTCTCCCTCAACCATATTTGATTAATAGAGTTCAGAAGCATTATTTAACTATAAGCACTACTGGTGTTTTAATCAAACTGCACTAATTAATGATTGATTTGTTTATCAAACCACTGTACTCTGTGAAATTTGATTCATATAATTCAAGAGCTAAGGTTTTAAAAATCATATTTAATGTCGAATCAGATTAACTATAATCACTAGTGGTGTTTTAATCAAACTGCATACATTAAATGAATGATTTAATGTTAATATTGTGATCATTTCAGCCAAGCTGTCCAGCGTAGAAATGAGGATGAATCACAGCGAGAGTCGAGTGGAGCAACTGGCCGATAACAATGAAGGTAAATAACTTCACATGTTTCATCAATGGGGCGTGGCATGGAGGTGATCAGCCTGTGGTACTGTTGAGGTGTTATGGAAGCCCATGTTTGCTTTCATAACAGCTTTAAACTAATTTGTATTGTTTAATATAGTGTCTCACTCCTTCCTCTTGACAATACAATATAAATTATCTGTGGTTCAGGTCAGGCCAGTTGGCTGGTCAGTTAAGCACAGTATTACCATGGTCAGTACACCAGTTCATAGTAGTTTTGGCTCTGTGGGCAGGTGCCAAATCGACCAACACAATGCACATTTCTGTATGTGATTAATAAAACGAAATTAACTGCTAGAAGGTCCTAAATTAACTTAATTAAGCAGTCACCGTCTCTGTGACATGATGTTCTTTCTAATTTTAGAGATCGACTACTATGCAATCAAATAAATCTGTATACAAGATAATTTCAGAGAGGGAGGGAAATACTAAATTAATTGTTAACTACATTAAAATAAATTGCGGGGGAGAGTTGGTAAAGGGGTGAGCAGTCTCGTATTCGCTCATAGCATGTCTATGGTGGATTTATATGAAACTAAAGTAAATGGAGGGTATTGCAACTCTGGACAATCTAGAGTTGCAAATTGCGGCTAGGGGTTTTCATGATTCTGACGATGCAGGGGGACACTATACAGCTGCATCTCAAAACATTAGAATATATGTATTAATTATCTTCCATAATATAATTCAAAAAGTGAAACTTTCACATATTCTATAGATTAATTGTGCATAAAGTGAAATATTTAAAACTTTGTTTTGTTTTAATTTAGATCATTCTGGCATACAGCTCGTGAAAATCAAAAAATACTACAACTCAAAATATTATTTTGAGGTGTTATGAAAGCCCAGATTTGCTTTGATAGCAGCTTTAAACTAATTAGTATTGTTGAATATAGTGTCTCACGCCTTCCTCTTGACAATACAACCTAGATTGTCTGTGGGGTTCAGGTCAGGCTGGTCAGTTAAGCACAGTAATACCATGGTCAGTATACCAATTACTAGTATAGTGTATATTACATCTGATTAAATTAGTGATGGTGTGACAAAAGTTGGGTTTAGTGTTCTTCTAGGGTTAATAAACACTCAACTTATTGCTGCGTTTTTAAATGAGACTATTTAGTATTTATGATTGACTGAACGTTAATGTCCTGTTTGTTCTGTTTGTTCTGTTTTCAGCTAAACGGACAGCCATGGAAGCCCGGCTGGCTGCAAGTGAAGAAGTGAATGAAGGTTTATAACTTCACATTGTTCTACTGAATGTTGACCAGCAACGTGTTACTAGGTGACACTTCCCATGGACAGCTCTTTCATCCAAACAGAAAAGTCCTCTCTAATTATATTAAACAACGTCAAAATCACCAACATTACAGCTGTAGGGACAGCTTGAATTATCCTCTTTCAATCTGTAAAGTTTTAGTTTAATACAAATCCATTATGAGCTATACTTCCTGTCAATAAATTCCTTGCAGATGATTATTTTCTAGTATCAGAATATGGAAGCGCTCGTTATCAGTAAAGGAACCTCCTGCATGCCTGCTGCACTATGTGCACATTCAAAACAGGTGGTACGCCTGGGCTGTTGAGTGATACTCAACGAGCGCTTCCAAACTCCAACACTTGCAAGGAATTTATTGACAGGAAGTAGCTCATAAAATGTCTATGGTGGATATTTTATGAAAAAAAAACAACACTTTACAGATTGAAAGAGGATAATTCAAGCTTTCCCTACAGCTGCAATGTTGGTGATTTTGACGTTGTTTAATATAATTAGAGAGGACTTTTCTGTTTGGATGAAAGAGCTGTCTATGGGAAGTATCACCTAGGTATCACGTTGCTGGCAAGATGGCTGCGTTCTGAATATGGCCAATAGCCACTATAGTTCCACACTCACTCCAGAGGGCCACTATAGTTCCACTCACTCCAGAGGGCCACTATAGTTCCACACTCACTCCAGAGGGCCACTATAGTTCCACACTCATATGGTGTAAGACTTGTAGTGCCGCACATGCTCAGATGCCCTCTAGGCCGCACACAGAAGCCTGTGAACATAGACATTCCATGCATAGATGTGCCACGCAATGGTAGCCCTCAGGCCTACCATAATATTTGGACTGCTGGACAGCTGACAGGCTCTCTTTACTCTTAAAAATAACAGTATATATATTTATACTGAGCATGTTCTACATCATACCTCTTACACCATGTGTCCTTTGGGAAACCGGGCCAATATCAGTCACCAGAAGCAGTAAAATAAATAGTTTAACTATGAAAATAAAAGAACATAAAAATTAAGACCTTTCTTCACAGTCGGATTGTATCAAAATACATGATCTTCAGGATAAATTCAGGGTCAACATAAATCTCTCCCTCAACCATATTTGATTAATAGAGTTCAGAAACATTATTTAACTATAAGCACTACTGGTGTTTTAATCAAACTGCACTAATTAATGATTGATTTAATGTTAATATGGTTATATGATTTCAGCCAACCTTGCTCAGCTGGCCAGAGAGAATGCAGGTAATTACCTTCACATTTAGAAAAAAAATTATGTATACCTACAATGAATACTGTGTGTGTGCGTGCAGAGACGTAATGTTTTTATAATCGTCAACGGGAGTTTTTATTATTTATTTCCACCCTAAACCCAAGCTTCTAAACACTTAAGCGCCAGGGACGTTATCCCGTCTTTAATCCAACTATGCATTGTTAGCCAGGACCGTAAAGACGTCTTTTATACGTTAACTGCCCAGGGCGGCAGTTCCGTCTTTTGAAGCTTAACTACTGTAATCTTTGCAGGGCAAATTCTCTACTTTTGGGTTTCCGGTTCAACACGTTTCAGATGGTCATATGTCATATCTTCTACATTATTTTTCCAAGTTCAATTAACAATACATCATAATTATGAAAGCTTACATTATTTAGTTTTATAATAATTATGTAAAAAACTGAAAAATGACCATGGCCCCCTTGTTTATCAAACCACTGTACTCTGTGAAATTTGATTCATATAATTCAAGAGCTAAGGTTTTAAAAATCATATTTTAATGTCGAATCAGATTAACTATAATCACTAGTGGTGTTTTAATCAAACTGCATACATTAAATGAATGATTTAATGTTAATACTGTGATCATTTCAGCCAAGCTGTCCAGCGTAGAAATGAGGATGAATCACAGCGAGAGTCGAGTGGAGCAACTGGCCGATAACAATGAAGGTAAATAACTTCACATGTTTCGCTGTTGTTGAAAAGGGTCTCTGATTATTTACATTCAATGGTTTTTCTTACAATTTAGGCATTTAGCAGATGCTCTTAATCCAGAGCGATTTTCAGTCAGCAAGAACAAAACATACCAAATAGCTGTAGCCTACAGAGTTCTGCGATACGATTTGGAAACCAAATAGCTGTAGCCTACAGTGGACTGTAACATTGCTTGGTCATCATGTAACAGTTACATTGTGACGAAGCACATTTCAATGTTTTTCTGCTTTATTTTACCTATGCATGTTATTATTTATGTGAAGAAATGTAACATGTGATGCTGAGTGTTTAAATATTATTATCTTCTATTCATGTGTGAAAGGTAACGGGTCAGGTACAGGGGTGAGTGACAGCTGTCAGTGACTGGTTGATTGTCACCACCCAAGGTTACTAGTAGAGGAAGTGACACACGGGAAGGGGAGATCTCACAACAAACAGAGTGCAGGCCTGCATAGAGGAGGAGAGGAGCTCCAGGCGCCAGATAGCGTTTACATTAAGACAGCTATTTAATGTTTAAACGAGCGTATCTGCAGCCACAGTAACTATAAGGAACAGTCGGGCCCAGCGGACTGGGCATATCGTATGTCGCTGCCGTCGGGGATTCGGCGTTGGAACTGAGGATTACCTGCCGGTGTTCGGAGGCTAACAGGGCTACTGCTACCGGTGAGACCGTTCCAAAGTTGTTCATTGAGGATTATAAATATAGGGGTACCCCGAGCGTTTTCATGTTTCCGTTGGACCGTTTTTGAGCAGAGGAACTTTTCGTTGCGTTGGAAGTTTGGGACAGTTGCACACCTGCGTGCGCGCGCCTCGTTTTGAGGGGGATGACGAACGCGGACATTATTCTCTGCTGACTTTGGGGGGGTTTGGGAAATAATTATTGTTTGTGGGTTTAAGTTTGTTTACCTGTATATTGTATTTAATAGAGAAAGAGACAGGGAGAAGCGTCACTAGTGAAGTGTATTGTCTGCTGTTGATTCGGTCAGTGGCTATGGCTGGCTATCTCTATATAAAGAATTCTGAATATAACCCTACGATCCCGCTTAATTTTTCCTTAAGTAATAGTTGCCGTGAATGAGTAAAGGGCGATTGTTACAGGTGGTGGCCCATACGGGGATCTAGGGTTTAGAATGATAGAGAGAGCTTGAATCTGTGGTTGTTATACGACGGTAGAACAAAAGTACACTGTAAAATCGAAATAACTTTTTACTAAAAAAACAAAAGTACACTGTAAAAACTTACACTAACTTTTACTCAAAAAAAATCTGAAAAAGATATACAAAACGCCATGGAGCAAAGTGGGGGCACTAATATGCCAGTGCAGCAAGAACTGGCGTGCATTAAGATCGAGTTGCTAGCTTTGGAATCCCAGATGCAGGATGTGCGGGGAGAATTTAAAATGTCTATGGAGAGTATTGTGAATAGGGAAATATGCTTAAGAGGGTTCATAGATCGCAAGATGGTGGAGATGGAAACTCTCATCAAGACCTCAGTGGAACAACTACAGAAAGGTCTGGTTGAATGCTATAGGAGGTTAGATGAGAAAGGGAACAGTGAGGTGCCGGAAATAAAAAGAGCTAGCACGTCTCAGCCATGGGCCCATCCTCCACTTAACCCTCACGGCTGTCCCGCCAGTATTCCCTATCATCTGGTCTCCCATGGCCTGCCCACCAGCACGGAGAAGAAGGCTAAACGGCAATGCAGTGACAGAGGGCGCAAGAAAGCGACAGTGAGAGGAGCCCAGGTGGTGTGTGCCGACGTCAACCTTGTGCAGCAGGTGAAGGGGGAATTACCATCGCCGAGTGGCACTGGTGGTGTCACTCCGGGACCCCGAAGCCTGTATGCCCCGCCTGGGGTGGAATGCCTGTCCAAGATGTGGCCATCGGAGGTAACTCCGGTTGGCTTAGTAAAGGCTCAACGTGCGGATCCCAAGGTCAGAGGTCTACTTGAAGATCTGGACCAGACTGACCATCGACCAGGCCGCCCGGGCTACGAGGAAATCCAGGGGGTCCTATGTCGAAGGCAGCCGACCAAGTCCTTTGGGTGGAGATACCAGGTGGTGGTGCCTGACAGCTTGGTCCGCAGTTTCCTGGGACATTTCCATGGTCGCCCCACGGGTGGTCATTCTGGGAGGCTGAAGACTCTCCGTCGAGTCTTTGAAGTAGCCTGGTGGCCGACAGTCCGCAGGGATGTGTGGGACCACGTTGAGGGATGTCATGGTTGTCAGCAACGCAAGCCAGTGGATTGCAAGCCGCCCCACATGTTACGGTCCACTCAGGTCGACCAGGCAGCCCTTGGGATCGGCCCGACGGGGCAGGGCTTGAGGGGAAGGAAGGGAAAAACCATGCTGCTGGTCACTATGGACTACAATACCAAGTGGGCCATGGTCAAAGAAGTTCAACGGAGGGGGAGTGGTTCTCAGACTAGAGAAGCCAGATTTGATGGTGCCCGGTGGAACAGGCCAGTTCCAGCCAGGCGGTTTGGTCTAGGTGAGAACGCACCCGCTTTCCACAACGTCTGAAATATACTCGTCGAGGCTAGTGCCCCTAGGTGGTTAGGTTCAGCCTTAGCGACGAGTCAGAAAGACCCCTAATAGTTACCGAGTGAAATGAGAAGATGGTGGTAAAGTAGACACAATTAATGTGGTCAACCTCAACCCCTACTTTGGTAGGACTTGAAGAACAGCTTCCAGCTTGGGGGGGGGGGACTGTGACGAAGCACATTTCAATGTTTTTCTGCTTTATTTTACCTATGCATGTTATTATTTATGTGAAGAAATGTAACATGTGATGCTGAGTGTTTAAATATTATTATCTTCTATTCATGTGTGAAAGGTAACGGGTCAGGTACAGGGGTGAGTGACAGCTGTCAGTGACTGGTTGATTGTCACCACCCAAGGTTACTAGTAGAGGAAGTGACACACGGGAAGGGGAGATCTCACAACAAACAGAGTGCAGGCCTGCATAGAGGAGGAGAGGAGCTCCAGGCGCCAGATAGCGTTTACATTAAGACAGCTATTTAATGTTTAAACGAGCGTATCTGCAGCCACAGTAACTATAAGGAACAGTCGGGCCCAGCGGACTGGGCATATCGTATGTCGCTGCCGTCGGGGATTCGGCGTTGGAACTGAGGATTACCTGCCGGTGTTCGGAGGCTAACAGGGCTACTGCTACCGGTGAGACCGTTCCAAAGTTGTTCATTGAGGATTATAAATATAGGGGTACCCCGAGCGTTTTCATGTTTCCGTTGGACCGTTTTTGAGCAGAGGAACTTTTCGTTGCGTTGGAAGTTTGGGACAGTTGCACACCTGCGTGCGCGCGCCTCGTTTTGAGGGGGATGACGAACGCGGACATTATTCTCTGCTGACTTTGGGGGGGTTTGGGAAATAATTATTGTTTGTGGGTTTAAGTTTGTTTACCTGTATATTGTATTTAATAGAGAAAGAGACAGGGAGAAGCGTCACTAGTGAAGTGTATTGTCTGCTGTTGATTCGGTCAGTGGCTATGGCTGGCTATCTCTATATAAAGAATTCTGAATATAACCCTACGATCCCGCTTAATTTTTCCTTAAGTAATAGTTGCCGTGAATGAGTAAAGGGCGATTGTTACAACATGATGACCAAGCAATGTTGGAATCTCTCCCTCAACCATATTTGATTAATAGAATTCAGAAACATTATTTAACTATAAGCACTACTGGTGTTTTAATCAAACTGCACTAATTAATGAGTGATTTAATGTTAATATTGTTATGATTTCACTTCAGCCAACCTTGCTCAGCTGTCCGGCGTAGAAATGAGGCTGAATCAAAGTGTGAGTCAAGTGGAGCAACTGGCCAGAGAGAATGCAGGTAATTACCTTCACATTTAGAAAAAAAATGATGTACCTTCAATGAATACTGTGTAGAGGTGGACTCAGGTGATGGAGCCGGTTGGAGCCAATGGCTGCGCTGACGGATCTATAGGCAACGGGGTGCGTTGCCTATATGCCCATGTGGACTTCTGAAATGTCCACATGGGGTCATCCCTATGTTCCCCAGGTTCTATGTTCCCCAGGTTCTATGTTCCCCACTCAAAAAATAAAGAAACTGTTCAATAAAAGGTTCTATTTCCCCCACTCAACCGGCACGGAGCATGGAGGCTGTAGACCAGGGGTGGGCAACTTTGACGATGGAGAGGGCCACTATATTTCCACACTCACTCCCTATAGGGCCATATATTACTGTCGTAGCAAAAATAGCCGATCTACAAGCTCAATTGAGCTTGTAGATCGTTTTTTTTTTTTTTGCTATATTCTTATTGGAATCCTGAAAATGTACATTTTTATGTCATTTCAAATGCCTTTAATTATATGTGTGTTGAGCATTGAGCTACTAATTTAGACTGAAGTAATTGAAGCAGGTCATGTTCACATGTTGTGGAATTGTAAACAGCTGGAACCAATATTATATCAGTATTCTGATATTAACCTGAAGGCCACATTAAGTGAAGGTGGGGGCCGCATGTGGCCCCCGGGCCGCCAGTTGCCCACCCCTGCTGTAGACAGTTCAGAAGTGAACATGTTATTATGAGGAAAAGGGGGGGGGGGGAGCCTGACAATGATGTCACTGGTGAGCAGGAGTGAATCTGAAGAGCAACCAGGAGTGAAGGACTCCTGTGACGTCGCTGGTTTGGAAAACTAGGAGCTCAAGTGGGACTGGAGGTGTTGAGTCAAAACTCAGGAGTAGGCATCTTCCATATATGTGGCCAACACTACACTTCCCAGAATGCAGCAGCAAAATGGCTGCTGCTAATTAGGAAAACCTGAAGGGTTTCAAATGCCACACAAACAAACGGAAACCAGAGAGAAGAAGCTCCAATTTATTGAATTAAATTCTGAATCAAATTCTTATTAGGACTCTTATTAGGCCTCCTGTGTGATATAGCTGAATATGGGTAGGCCGAAGTCTGCGCGACTGTATTTTAACATTAAGTTATAATGGTGGTACCTGGAGAGGTAGTACTTGGTTTACAAGTGGCTCGGGAGCCACATGCGGCCTGCATGTTAATATCGGAATACTGATACTGGCTATTATTGATTTCAGCTGTTAGAATTGCAAACATGACCCACTTTAACTTCCGTCTAAATTAGTACATGTGGATTAAGGATTAAATGAATATAGCCGAGAACATGTGTGTGTGTGAGCGGGAAACATAGAACCTGGGGAACATAGAACCTGGGGAACATAGGGATGACCCCAGACTGGCCACTCACAGCGCACCCTCTTCTCAAACGTGCTGAAGGTCCCATGCTCGCCTATTTCGAGCTATTGCGCGTCTCGTTACGCAACATGAACCACCCGCATGTTTGTTTACTTTAGAACGTTGTATGTATTTAAACAAGATGAAGAAACTCTCTCACAATACTCTGTTACAGGATACAGGCCTGTAAAAGTACAACAGTGTTGTCATGAAAACATTATGTAATATTTCACTTTCTGTCAAAATCTTTCACAAATATCATAGAATGAGCTGCCCCCCCCCCCTCTCTCTCTCTCTCTTTTCTCTCTCTTTTAGCTCTCTCTCTCTCTTAGCTCTCTCTCTCTCTTTTATCTCTCTCTCTCTTCTCTCTCTCTCTCTCTCTCTCTCTCTCTCTCTCTCTCTCTCTCTCTCTCTCTCTCTCTCTCTTTCTCTCTCTCTCTCTCTCTCTCTCTCTCTCTCTCTCTCTCTCTCTCTCTCTTTTCTCTCTCTCTCTCTCTCTCTTTCTCTCTCTCTCTCTTTTCTCTCTCTCTCTCTCTCTCTCTCTCTCTCTCTCTCTCTCTCTCTCTCTCTCTCTCTCTCATGTAATTAATAATCTAATGAATGTTTTTATAATCATATGAATAATGTGATAATCTCTTGTGTTGACAGACCAACCAAAGGTGGCCTTCAGTGCTCATTATTTGGTTTATGGATATACTGCATATAGTTCTGACACCACTCTGGTTTATCAGAGAGTCTTCAGTAACGTCGGCAACGCCTACAATCCATCTACAGGTAGGTGGTGATTAACTTCATTATGTTAATGAGATTTACATTAAGTGATTAAGGTGATTAATGAGCTTTATGACATGTGTGTGTGTGTGTGTGTGTGTGTGTGTGTGTGTGTGTGTGTGTGTGTGTGTGTGTGTGTGTGTGTGTGTGTGTGTGTGTGTGAACATGACCCCAACATGACCCCTGTGTGTGTTGCAGGCATTTTTCGTGCTCCATCCAGAGCTGTTTATTACTTCAGATTCACTGCAGCTACCTATGGATCATCACAGAATATGCTGATCATCATGTATAAAAATAATCAGCAACTCATTTATAACTATGGACAAAATAATCATGACCAGGTTGAATACATGTCTAATGCAGTGGTGGTGGAGATGGAGGTGGGAGACACAGTATACATGAGGGTACCTGGTCATAGTTCCTACAGGCTCTATGATAGCTCATCCAACCACAACACCTTCAGTGGTTTCCTGCTCTATGCTCTGTAACACTGATGGAGACTCACTGAGTACATTTACTCACATACTCTATGCTCTGTAACACTGATGGAGACTCACTGAGTACATTTACTCACATACTCTATCCTCTAATATTGTAACTTTTACTTTTACTCCAGTACAAATGTGAGTACTTCTTCCTCCACTGGTCCTGCTGGCATTACATTAAAGGGACACTTCACCCCTTTTGTAACCAGATCTTATTGTAATGATGTTTGGGAGACTAGAAACACCGTCCTGGGGTTTCTATGTGGTAATAATGATGAGTTTTTAGATATGTTAGTATTTCATAATGTCCATGATGTCATGGACACTGAGCTCACCACCTTCCTGCACTACAATTCCCATAATGCTTTGGTGCACTGCTCCTCCTTGTGGATAGGGGGAGATGCTGTCTTACTGAGACAACATGTAGTCCAGGAAGGGAGTGAGCCCAGTGTCCATGACATCACGGACACTTTGAAATACTAAAATATCTAAAAATACATTTTATTAATTATTACCCACATAAAACCCCCCAGGAAAATGTTTCTTTTCTCCCAAACATAATTAAAATAAAGATCTGGTTATATGGTAATAAAATAAGGTGAAGTGTCCCTTTAACTCATTTACCTCCAACACTATAAACTATATTAAACTATGTCTAAACCTAACCTTATTCCTAACCTTAACCTCAGTAAAACTATGTCTAAACCTAACCTTATTCCTAACCTTAACCTCAGTAAAACTATACCTAAACCTAACCTTATTCCTAAACCTTAACCTCAGTAAAACTATGTCTAAACCTAACCTTATTCCTAACCTTAACCTCAGTAAAACTATACCTAAACCTATAACCTTATTCCTAAACCTTAACCCATTCTGAACGGGAACCCATTTTGGCAGATCTACAAGCTCATAGCGCGCCACCGAGTGTCGCGCTATGAGCTTGTAGGTCTGCTATTTTTCAAAAATCGAAGAACGACTGACATTTTTAGAATCTGATCTCAGGTGAGAATGGGTTAATCAGACCAGTGTGTGTCCAGTGGAAACCTCGTATGAATCTGATCAACAAGCTTATTGAGTACCCGTTATCAATAATCTTTGGGCTTATCCAGTACCTGTTATCAATAATCTTTGGGCTTAACAAGCCTGTTATGGAGCATGTTACGGCCCATGACGTGATGTTTAAACAATCAAGACGAGAGGCGATCAAAGAATACATTTAATCATCCACGCTGGAACAAACATGTTGGTCTAAAAGTGTATTGATACCTGCCGACCAGCGCTGTCCAGGTGAACAACATTACGCTTCTAAAGTGACATATTAACCAGTGACATATAAAACAGTTTATTTAATATTATTATTTTGGTAAGAAGGTCAATTGCCTTCCGTCTGTTAGTAAAGTACTGTATTTGAAGGCCCTTAGTAAAAGATACTGGTTCTGTTTAGAATGTTATCGTCTCCCGTCTTTCCACAAAATAATAGAAAATGTCTCGATAAGAACCCGGCTCGATAAGCCTGATCGATAAGGTGATCGTTATCGATAAGAACCCGGCTCGATAAGTCTGATCGATAAGTCTGATCGTTATCTATACAAATTAACGATATATATATATATATATATATATATATATATATATATATATATATGAGAGAGAGAGAGAGATAGAGAGAGATTTTTTTCATATCATGAGAACGATGGCTTCCATTTTCGTATTGCAACTTTCCAGGAATAGAAAGTCTGCCGTTTTTATTAGCTTGTATTCCCCATCGATGTGTCACTGGTCGTGAAGACCAATTATATGAAGGTCGTTTAAAAAGTGGTGAAGTGGTCCTTTAAAAAGCTACAATAAAATCGTTAAAATAAATGAATAGGAATGTTCCTTAAAGTGTCCCGGCACTAAGGTGACTTGTCAGAGATGGTTAATCCTCCTTAAAAGGAGGATCCCCCCGCCTGATGGAGGGGAAAGGAACTGGTTGGAATAACGTGTTCCTTCCACGCGCTACGACGTCCAACCAGGGAAACTCCCCCCTGTCAGGTGTAAAGGAGCAACTTGGACACTCAGGCATGAAGGAAGCATGAGTTCAAGTCCGTTGCTCTCCCCTTGTCCCCCATATATGGGGACTAGGTTGGTCTCCCCTTGTCCCCCATATATGGGGACTAGGTTGGTGGAGGGTGTGTAGAGCCCAGGATCACATTAGATGATTGACACAGGGGTGAAAAATGGGTTACAAAATCGTGGGATAAAAATAAAAAATAAAAAAAAGGATTTTAAAGATGAGATCATAAGTTTAAATGAATGGATTAATTGTTCTGATTAAACAAAACTGCTTTGATAAACATTTTACAAGTACATGCAGTTGGTAATGGCTTTTAATCATTTAGATTATGAATGAAGTGAAGAATTTAAGTGAAGAATAACAGATTATAGACCTGTTACTTTTATGATGATAGTATGTTGTTAAAGTTTAAATGTTCTGTAAGGCCCCATACACACATTCAGAACACATGTTCTGTGTCTTGCCACAATGCAATTCCAACGGGAGTCACATGGTTTGACCAAACATTTGTGTTTGATGGGCAGAACACAGCCTGTGTTGTGTTATTGTGTAAGGGTTATTGTCCACTGTGTTGTTATTGTGTAAGGGTTATTGTTCACTGTGTTGTGTTATTGTCTACTGTGTTGTGTTATTGTGTAAGGGTTATTGTCCACTGTGTTGTGTTATTGTGTAAGGACAGAGAAGGTGGACCTGAGACCTATAGAAACCTGTAGAGGCAGCTCTATTGGGGGGGGGGGGGGGTCTAATTGAGGGGTAAAGGCCTATTCATAGTCTGGATTTTCGGTGATGAGGTGACCACCGCTCCGGTGATGAGTTGACCACCGCTCCGGTGGTGAGCTGACCACCGGAGCTGAAATAACGTTGAGCGGTGGTGAGTAAAAACAGAGAAGGGCTGGAGCGGTGGCGGTGGTTTGCTCTTCACCGCGGCTCAGTGACGTCATGTTGTAGTTCGGTGGTCACCTCAGTGACGTCATGTTGTAGTTCGGTGGTCACCTCAGTGACGTCATGTTGTAGTTCGGTGGTCACCTCAGTGACGTCATGTTGTAGTTCGGTGGTCACCCCACCACCGTAAATCCAGACTATGTATGAGCCTTAAGTATAAGGAAATGTAGTCACATTTTGGTAGTCTGGCTAGGAGGACGTTTCTGGTGACCTGGTTGAATATGGCAAGATGTTCATCGTTAACTGAAATTGTTCTACTAGTTAACATTTGTTTAGATAAGTTGATTAATGGGAATTCAAATGTAGCAGATAGGTCCATTTGTCCTTAAGTACACTTTTATTGTACTTTCTGTTTAATGAGATGATTTTTATTTTCTGTTTAATATAATCAAACAATCAATCAATTATGCTAAATAATGTTAAGGGCAGTAAAAACTGTTAATTGGTAAATAACGAGAAGCAAAGTTGGTTTCTCTCCCTTCTTTTTTTGATTACTTTCTGTAAAACTTAACTCTTAAAAAAACGAATCAATAAAAGGCGTGCAAATGTCCTCCAGGTTCTCACAGTTTCTTCTTATGAAAATATTGTTGTGAAATATTGTTCCTGGTGTTCTAAAATTATACATAATATAACTATTATAGTAATATTAATATTGTTCCCATGGTGTTCTTCAAATGGTAAATACAAATGGTAAATGGTGCATTTATATATAGCGCCATTATCCAAGGCGCTTTACATAGATTGTGCATCAATTCACACACATTCACACACCTTTACATAGACTGTGCGTTACATTCACCCATTCACACCCATTCACACACCGATGGCGGAGGAAACCATGCAAGGCACCAACCAGCACATCAGGAGCAATCAGGGGTTCAGAGTCTTGCTCAAGGACACTTGGACACTAACTCTGGGGGAGCCCACAGGGATTACAATTTGGGGATTTAGCAGACGCTCTTAATCCAGAGTGATTTACATTAAGCAAGAACAAAAAGCATGGCAATACATCACATACATAAAAAGTAGTTATCATGAAAGATGCGTAAGCTAAGAACGTAACAGTGGAATATCTATATAATGAAACTATATATATTTACTATACTATGCTATACATATACTATGAAGTGCTATGACTATATATATACAATGCCATTCTAGTGCTGTCTACGTAACATGCTATAAGTCTGTATCAAATGCTAATGTAAGTCTACAAAATGTGCTATCTAAGGGATTGTGGTTTTTATCATGAACATTAGAACATTAGTCAGGACCTTATTATCGTCATATAGTTGAAAAGTGGCGAAGTGGTCCTTTAAGGAACTGCTATAGTAAAGTCTTGCTCACTAAACAACACACACACACACACACACACACACACACACACACACACACACATATATATATATATATACCGCTATATAAACACAAATATGAGCGTACACGGAATCACAGCAATTTCCGGCATTCATCATTCCAGCGTGAACTTGAACTTTGGCGTGCGCCCGGCTCCTAAAATGTTAATATAAAACTGTAGGTTATAAATATACATGTAAAAAAGCAATTAAAAGTACACACTTAAAAACAATATAATGTAACACCTGTGTCGTATAGAATAGATAGTGTAGAACAGTTACTAAGTTACAATCAAGGGTTAGACGTAGGACTAGTTAGGTTGGTCTACTGGAGCCAGAGGGGTAAATAATGAGACCAGATGCAAGTCTCAAATCATTTATATCAATTGAAATAGGAAAAAACTCAAATAAAACATTACGCACAAACATACAGCATGACAGTAAACAACAAATGAAATAGGTATACCTTGATATCAATAGATGAATCTTAGGTTTTTAAACCTCAGGGGTTTTTAAATCTGTGGGTGCACCCAACTACACTGACTGATTGACACCTTGTGCAACTGTTGCAGTGTTGAAACCAGTACAGTTTAGTATTAAGTGCATTTCAAAATCAATTCCTCAATTAGGATTTGAATCCAAATAAGCATGCAATGCAATGCTGCAATAACCAGGACAATAAATAAAAACACGTCAATTGACAATAAACCCTTACACCACTAAGTGGCTATATGAAATAGTCCCAAAGTCAAGACACAAAGTGCCTACACCTTAGTGAGCGTGTGTAAGTGTTGGCTGTTACAACCTGCACTGCTCCTTGCAGGGCAGAGACTTGTGTGTGTGCTATTCTTAATTATCCAGTCCTGCACTGCTCCTCACAGGGCAGAGGGTGTGTGTATGCTATTCTTAATTGTCCAGTCCTGCACTGTTCCTCACAGGGCAGAGGGTGTATGTGTGTGCTATTCTTAATTGTCCAGTCCTGCACTGTTCCTCACAGGGCAGAGGGTGTGTGTATGCTATTCTTAATTGTCCAGTCCTGCACTGTTCCTCACAGGGCAGAGGGTGTATGTGTGTGCTATTCTTAATTGTCCAGTCCTGCACTGTTCCTCACAGGGCAGAGGGTGTGTGTATGCTATTCTTAATTGTCCAGTCCTGCACTGCTCCTCACAGGGCAGAGGGTGTGTGTGTGCTATTCTTAATTGTCCAGTCCTGCACTGCTCCTCACAGGGCAGAGGGTGTATGTGTGTGCTATTCTTAATTGTCCAGTCCTGCACTGTCCCTCACAGGGCAGAGACTTGTGTGTGTGCTATTCTTAATTGTCCAGTCCTGCACTGTTCCTCACAGGGCAGAGGGTGTATGTGTGCTATTCTTAATTGTCCAGTCCTGCACTGTTCCTCACAGGGCAGAGGGTGTGTGTGTGCTATTCTTAATTGTCCAGTCCTGCACTGTTCCTCACAGGGCAGAGGGTGTGTGTGTGTGTGTGCTATTCTTAATTGTCCAGTCCTGCACTGTTCCTCACAGGGCAGAGGGTGTGTGGATTATATACGTGAGACAATGTCCAGTTCTAGTGTGTGTAGTCTGTGTGCATCACCGCCCAATACTGCACTGCTCCTTGCAGGGCAGTGTATAGGGCAATGTGTGACAATTTCCTTCCACACTGGGGGGAACAAGGCTACGGGGCTGGGTCTGTCCCAAGGAGAATTCAACACGGTCTGCAGGGTTCCTCCAATCACGGGCAGCTCGCCATCCTTGGACCGACCAGAGTCGGGCTGAATCAGAACAGAACTGATCCAAACCAAAAAACCTGACCTGCATAAAGCAAGGCCAGAGGGAGGTATCTCTGTGTTAATGTCTAAAACAATAGCTTCATAAACACAATTCTGTATAAGGTTTCACTTCAAATACTTTTGGAAATAGATAAATTAAACCTTTCAAATTCACAAATAATGTAACGATTACAATTAAATTCAACAGTAGTCCAAACGAAACAAAACAACATATAATAAATCTTCCTCTCACCGATGGTGGTGTATTCCTTATAAATTAACTGCAGGGTCCAGCAATTGTGAGTGAGACACTACAAATAAAAATGAGTAAGAGTAACATTGATTGAGAACACATTATTTTTACCAAAATAAAGTATAATACACTTAATACCCAGCAATGGGTATTTTGTACTTTTCTATTTCTGTTTTTCTATTTCTAGTTTCTATTCTATTTTATTGCTCACCTTTCTGAAAATGTATATGTGAACATTATGTAGGTTTATTTGGGTACATATAAATTATGCATGGTGATATAGTGCCATCTACTGTGCTCTGTTTTGGTGGTCTGTCTGGTTCATGGGCAGGTTGAACTAGGCTCACCTGCTCTAATCACCTCATTTAAAAGCACCTGTTGGGTCTTGGGCATGTCAGATCAGAACAAACAGAGCAGAGCTGCAGAGAGGAGCTCTCTCATGTCAGAGAGTCTGACATGACAAAGACAAGAAAGAAAATAATATGAAAGAACTTAACTGAACTCCTAAATAATCTGTGCAGAAGGCGCATACGGTACGTTCCCAGTTGGTTTTGTTTGTCTGTAAAAGTTTGATTGCCATTGTATCGTTTAATTGTTTGTGTTTATTGTTTGTGTACATTTTATTGTGTTTGTTTAGATAATAAGGACATCATGATTAGCTGACCAGGACATTCATATTTAATTGTTTCACCTCCATACAAGATTTGTATTGTTTAAGGGTTTCATATTAATACTTTTTTTCTTTTTTTTTGAGGGGCACTAGCCCCTCCTATATTCAGCTATTAGTGTAGATTTATAGGGGGCTAGCCCCTTCTATATTCAGCTATTAGTGTAGATTTATAGGGCGCTAGCCCCTCCTATATTCAGCTATTAGTGTAGATTTATAGGGCGCTAGCCCCTCCATTCAGCTATTAGTGTAGATTTATAGGGCGCTAGCCCCTCCTATATTCAGCTATTAGTGTAGATTTATTGGGTGCTGTTGATTGATCGTACCCCTCCAAGATATGTAAACATGTGAGTTGATGTAATCCAGCTTGTGGGGCTGACCGCTCGTGTGTGTGGCTGTGCGTCATTGTCTCCCTATGGCTCTCTGCCAGTGAGCTAGTGTACTTTACCTAAATATGTGTAATATTGTCTTTATATTGCATCCAGATACTTAATGATGTCAATATACAACACATGTCTATACAATAAATAAAGCAAAAATAAAGCGCTACCTGTTTCAGAGTGTTGAAGAGATGTCGGTCAGAGAAGTGTCTTGTCCAAACTGAGGCTCAGAGCGACTTATCGAGAAAAGTACTTTTCCCCCTCTTTTACCACCAGGAAATGCATTACAATCATGGAAATGCCATTAGACTGGCCATTAGAGGCATTGGCACCCATTACGATCATATCGCTGCTGTCCTCAACCGTTAATGCACAATGTACAGTTAATATGAAACCCCATGACACTGGGAACCAAAACAAACTGTAATGACACGCAATAATAATGATTAAAATGATTCATGTCCAAACGAGCTCATACGTTTAAAATGTTTACTAGTTTAGTGCACAAAATATCACAGTATACAATTTCCAATAAATATACTGTACTGTATAATGCAATAAATATGTGCAAAGAAGCTAATTTAAACAGTGAGCAAACCAAACGTGAATGATCCAAAGTTATCAAATAAAGTGCGGGTGCGGTCAACAAATTGTATCCCAGCTCACCCTGCAGCCTTAAGGGCCTCTCAAACATGAAGCGATATAACGTGCCTATATATAGTTCATTTTCAATGAGACCTGCGTTTTCGCGCGGAGCACAATTTACAATTTAGCAGACGCTCTTAATCCAAAGCGACTTTACATTAAGCAAGAACAAAAAGCATGGCAATACATCACATACATACATTAAAAAGTAGTTATCATGAGTATTCTATATACTGAAACTATAAACTATACATACTATACTATACATGTACACTATAAAGTGCTATGACTTCATAATATGCAATTCTAGTGCTGTCTGCGTAACAGTCGGTGTTGGATCAGCGGTAGAGTGGCTGGATGGGAACCTCAAGGTTGCCAGTTCGAACCCGGGCTCCCCGTTAGTGTCGAAGTGTCCTTGAGCAAGTCACTGAACCCCTAATTGCTCCTGATGTGCAGGTTGGTGCCTTGCGTGCATTTCCTCTGCCATCGGTGTATGAATGTGTGTCTGAATGGGTGAATGTAATGCACAATCTATGTAAAGCGCCTTGGATAAAGGCGCTATATAAATGCACCATTTAGTACCATATATATATATACATATACTGTATATATAGTTCAATAGTATATGAATCGCCCTAAGAGTTCATCTTCCATTGTCTTTCAGTGCTGAGTTCAGGATCATCAACAACATGGATCAACAGTGTACATACACTCAGGAGCTGGGCTTTGGCAGCTCCTTCACACTGCTCACGTTTACATTTGGACCCAATGTGAGTTACCTTCACACTGCTCATCTACTCCACGTTTACATTTGGACCCAATGTGAGTTACCTTGCACAACATGTTACGCTTGCTTGTCTGTCACTTTACTGACGCAAGTTACTTCACTCAGTCAACCATTTCTCTGTCACTTTACTGATGACTCACTTCACTCATTGCATTCTACGCCATAATTGACCTTGACTACTGCATACTACTGTATACGCTCAACTGTCACATTAGCGATGTGTTACCTTGCACACTGCATTGTGAAAAGTCGACGTTGATTGATTGATTGAATACTTTATGTGGTTACAGTACAAAGTACGGTCAAACACACGTCCAAAGGGATCACCGGAAAACATTACCTTGCGGTCTTGTTTCCATTCAGGTCCTGGCTATTCAATTCATAATCATGCATGACAAAATGAAAAATAACATCAAAATTCAAATCATCATAAAAAGTAAAAAAAAATAAAGAAAGATACATGTACAGGTTGGGGGGAAATGAAGGGAACAATGGAGGGGATTATAAGGAGGCTTATGGGGTAGTCACTTAATGAAGGGGGTTATAAGGAGGTGCATGGGGTAGTCACTTAATGAAGGGGGTTATAAGGAGGTGCATGGGGTAGTCACTTAATGAAGGGGGTTATAAGGAGGTGCATGGGGTAGTCACTTAATGAAGGGGGTTATAAGGAGGTGCATGGGGTAGTCACTGGACTAAAGGGGGCAGCAACAATTTGCTCTCCGGTGTTGGCATGCTGAAATGTAGCTTTTCAGGCCTGTTTTAAAGGACACCCGTGATTTACATTTTTTGAGGGAGGGAGTCGGGGCATTTCACACACGTTCACACTGTTCACACTGTCCCTTGGAAGTTTGAAAGTGTCTTTGTGTCTGCTGGCGTTTGGTTCCAGTGTGCAGAGAGCATCAGAGCCATAATGGCTGTGTTTGGTTCCAGTGCTCAGAGAGCATCAGATCCATAATGGCTGTGTTTGGTTCCAGTGCTCAGAGAGCATCAGATCCATAATGGCTGTGTTTGGTTCCAGTGCTCAGAGAGCATCAGATCCATAATGGCTGTGTTTGGTTCCAGTGCTCAGAGAGCATCAGATCCATAATGGCTGTGTTTGGTTCCAGTGTGCAGAGAGCATCAGATCCATAATGGCTGTGTTTGGTTCCAGTGTGCAGAGAGCATCAGATCCATAATGGCTGTGTTTGGTTCCAGTGTGCAGAGAGCATCAGATCCATAATGGCTGTGTTTGGTTCCAGTGCTCAGAGAGCATCAGATCCATAATGACTGTGTTTGGTTCCAGTGCTTAGAGAGCATCAGAGCCATAATGGCTGTGTTTGGTTCCAGTGTGCAGAGAGCATCAGATCCATAATGGCTGTGTTTGGTTCCAGTGCTCAGAGAGCATCAGAGCCATAATGGCTGTGTTTGGTTCCAGTGTGCAGAGAGCATCAGATCCATAATGGACGTCGACCCCAATACCATCCACATGACCTGGCAGATCCCACAGTACTTCCTCATGACTGCAGGGGAGGTGGTTTTCTCCTTCACAGGCCTGGAGTTCTCCTACTCACAAGTATGTGTGTGCGTGTGTGTGCGTGTGCCCGCGCATGCATGTATATTCATGCTGGAGATGTTCATTTTTACTGTACTGTAGTGTATTCGTGAAAATTTTTTAGAGCCCACAATATGTTTCTAACATATATTATATGATGTCATGGACACTGGGCTCACTTCCTTCCTGGACTACATGTTGTCTCAGCAAGACAACTCTCCCCCTGTCCACAAGGAGGAGCAGTGCACCAAAGAATTGTGGGAATTGTAGTCCAGGAAGGTATAGTGAGGCCATTGTCCATGACATCAGAGACACTGGGCTCGCTGCTACAATCTAAAATAGCTAAAACCACATATTACACACATAAAGACCCCCAGGAAAGTGTTCTAAAGCTTCTAAAGTGTCCCTTTAAGTTGCAGCTAATCGACCAGCCTTGCGGCGAACACGCACCATGTCACTACCACGGTGATCGTGATAGAGGCGTACAGTAGCCTACAGTGTGCCTAACCAGCCTCCATCCCCATGTCCAAATATGGTCAACGTCTTCTGGCTATACAAACAGCCATGATCCACTATCAAAGGTGGCAATATAAGGTCAATTAGCCTAACTTTAATTGACTTGAGGCTATACAACGGGAACGTGTTTACAATTTGTCTGCTTCCCCATTGGCCGGTTGGGATTGATATTCATCATCGTAATCATGATGACATCGATTAGGAAGTGACATCACGGCTCACGGTTGGAAATAAAGCAATATAGGACGGCCCGCCAACCATCAGTTGATTATAATCGCCGTCCCGCCGTATGTAAACCACTGTAACATTACCATATTCATTTACCATTTTGAACACATATTTTAGCTATATATAGTATAGCTACAGTTTGAAGCAGAGATAATATCTCCCACAACCTCATGATGTCGAAGGAGGAGGAGGAGGAGCGTGGCGGTGGCGGTGGCGGCGAGGACATAGTTTCGGAATTCCTGCGGCAGAACCGCGAGCTGGCCCCATGGGTGAAGTCCTTCCGGGGTTTCGGCGAGTCCAACAAGCAGTGGTGCGCCAGGAGGGAATTCATCCTGCGCAACATGGAGGCTTTCCCCACGGTGGAGGAGAGAGGAGTCCCCAGCCCTGCCCTCGACGGGCTGCTGTCTCTGTCCATGGCCTGGGCCAACCACATGTTCCTGGGCTGCAGGTACCCGGCGGCAGTCATGGACAAGGTCAAGGAGCTCGGCGAAGGAATAGTAGTTGTTTGCGATCATCTTCCGGATAAAACGAGAGACGAGAGAATTTTAAGACAAAAGAGTGCTACGTCGTCGTGTGGCGGGGCTGATGATGCTGCTGAGAGATTTGTGAAGAAAAGGAGCAAAGTGGGGTCTTTAGATGTTGCTGCGGTTCGAAGTACGCGAGATGAATTTATGGCTAAAGGGAAAAGGAGGGTTACAGCTGGGTCCGACGCGCACCACCACCGCTTTGGGAAAGGGACCAAGGTTAGGTCTAACGACGGTGACCGGTTGAGCCGCTGGCCGGCGGTCAGCGAGGCAAAAACCACAGCTAGTTATTCAGAAATCACCTCCAGCACAGGCTCCACCTGAGAGACATTATTCAACCGCTTATGTAGCCTATATACCATTTAACCCATTAAAACCAGGAAAGCATCTGTGTCATTTTAGATTTTAGCTACGGCCTACATACATAGCCTACTATAGCAACCTATATAGTTTTTCAGACATTTTACGATTTTGAACAGTGGTTTCTCAGAAATGGCAAATAATACAAGATCACAGCGAGTCACTTCATGCCGTGCTGCGAGCTTGTACATCTGCTATTTTTGAAAAGAAATGTGAAATATCTTGAAAGTCTTGGATAATGTTGAGATTTTTTTAAACACAAATCTTCTCTTCTGGGGGTCCCTGTCACAAAACATTTTCAGATGCGGTGGTCCGTGGCCAAATACATATCATTTTGGGGGGGGGAAAGTTTGGTGTTGGTGTCAGCTGTTGGTTCTTCGGGCCTAAACTTGGACTATTATTTTTAAGATCCTCCACAGTTAGTGTGGAGTCCAGACAGTCTTGCTGTAGCCAAATGCATTCAAATGTGTAGACGACTGACTTCATCAATGTTAATCTCACACACCTGCTCGAGCGATGAGCGCCACATTTATTTTTTCCACGTAGTATTTTTTTTTATTTTTAATATGTAACTTTAATTGTATAATTTATTACATTAATGGTGTTTGTATATCAATCAAGCTTAACCTTGCCCCCAAATGGAGTTGTACGTCATATACCTGTAGATACAGTATACGTCATACTGTAGATGTCAGGGCTGTTCATAGACTTGTTTGACAGCACTGTCATCAATGTATAAATACCTGACCTATGGGGGTCATACCTACGTTAGTCCGACATAACAAAAGACAGATTTCCATACATGCAGTGATTTGCTCAGACACATCCCTATAAACAATTTAATATACCGGTAGGTAAGGTTTTGCTGCCTCTTCGGTACCGATATCTCGTCCGGCCCAAGGACTATGATGAAAAATGTGCCATATTCGAATCAAATCGTTACCTGGTGAATCGTAATGTAATTTAATTGTGAGGGCAGTGCAGCCAATACACAACTCTTACTCATTTATTTGAATATGTTCAAAATAATAAATAAATGGAAAAAGAACAATGAAATTACTAGGCAAGGCATGGCATGGCAAGTTTATTTGTGTAGAACATTTCAACAAGGCAATGCAATTTTGCTTTGATAAAACATTAAGCAAAGGAAACGGGTTGAATCCAGTGAAAAGGAAGGGAAATAAACGCCTACAGTATGTCCTTAATATAGTAAACACCTATATGACACGCATAGATCAGCTATAAGTTACTTAAAGGTTTTATGACATTCATTTTCATTTATTTTTCTTTTTTCTTTTAGGTTTTATGACCTCAATTACACCTAAAAAACCTGAACTTTGAACATTCAGTGGATTTTCTGTGGTCTGAAGTTTACTTTGGGGTTTGGAAGCCTTTTGAGCTACAATGAAAACAGGCAAAACAGTGAAAACAGTGACATCTGCTGGCAAATCCCATTGACATATATGGGATTTGCAGGATCTTACATCACAAACTGCCGGCAAATCAGAGCACCTGTTTGAGCCAGAAAACCCCAGATCACAGAAAATCTACTGAATGTTAAAAGTTCATGTTTTTTGGGTGCAATTGAGATTAGAAAACCTAAAAAAAAATAGGAACAATTCCAAAACCTTTTTTTTTATGTCACAATCCCTTTAAAGTATATAAAATGGGCCCTGCCCTATTCATTTTAGACATTTCTGCACGACGAGGCTAACATTCTGTCAATGGATCAGACATACTGATCAGTCTTGTGTCATCAGATGCATGGGTATTTCTTCAACACGGGGTCCTCAGAATTACAACAGGGGGGTCTCCAAATATTTGTGTGTTAGGAACCTTTTTTATTTTTGAGAGGCGCTAGCCCCTATTTGCCCCCCCCCCCCCCCCCCCCCTTTGTGTGTCTGTGTGTTTGTGTTTGTACCACGGAATGTGATTATTTGATTGGCTGAGCACGGAATGTGATGATGTAGGATGACGTATGATGATAGGAGTGCCCCTCACTTCACATGAGTATTAGCACAAACATTGAATGCCATTGACAATGAATGGAGAATTTCCGTCATATATAGTTTTTCTGTTTTCTGTTTTTAATGTTTTGTTCTGTTCTCTGTTTGTATGTTGTAAATGTTTCTTTTTAGTTCTGTTCTCTTTGGTAATGTTTTTTTTGTTTATATGTTGTTTTCACATTCGTATTTTGGAATACATTGTGATAAGGATTGGCACTAATAAGCTATAAGCTTCCGCCTATGCCTTTTCGATCACCTTAAAAGTACTGTTTAATTTGTAATGTCTCTCTGAAAATGGAGAAAGATCAAAATAAACTATTCGTTCATATTCATTCATTTAACTTCTGTGCAACGGTAGAGTCTGTTCTCATACTGGACCCTGAAGCCAACCCTGCAGAAGTCTCTAGAGACGGGCGCTAACATCAACAGGAGTGCACATGTTACCAACAAGACCATGTATACCAAGGACCGGTGAGCCAGAAAATAGCAGCCATTGGAATAAGAAGACTAACAGGACACTGCCAAAGACATAGCCAGCCATGTAGCGCTGTTCGAACCAACAGACAGGGGCCGATCAAGAGAATGTCCCTGTCGTCCTATACATTAACATAATGTCATTAATGTGGATGTGTACTCAAGAAAGACGCAGGAGCGCAAATCACCAACGAGCTGGCCAGATGTATGGAGAACCGGGATGACTGGAAGAGAAGATGGAGGGCTCGTCTGAGGACGACCTAGCCTAGAGAGTCATTTTCCCCCCACCCTTTTCCGCAGCAACGTGGCATGGGTGATGTCCGCTAAAATACAGCAGATAAATGGTGCATTTATATAGCATCTTTATCCAAGGCACTTTACATACATTGTGCATTACATTGACCCATTCATTTCACACAGACATTCATATTCATACACTGGGTGGCGTGGAGTGGATGCATGGTCCCTCTCCTCTTCCATCTTCTTTCTCCGAATAAATGGGTATATTTCCGGGTGGCTCAAACTCTTAAATTGGCTCAAACTCTCAAATTGTTAAAAACATTTACCCTGAAGCCAATGTGTCTGATGTTTATTGATTAAAATGTGTGAATAGGCCTGCATCATAATATTGTAGTAGGACACAACTTTGCAATCATTATTTACAGTTCACACACACTACCGGTATTACACTTAAATGACCACAATGGGGAGCCTTTTTCAGTTTTTATCATTTTGACAGATTCAGTGTTCAAACATTTATGTTCATAATGTATGTATTTTGTTTGTCATCGTATTGTATATGTATTGTTGCCGTATACTTTGAGTACACATCTCAGTAAAGGTCTTTGGCATAACATCCACAAGCAGTTGTATTTGAGCTACAGTATAGTAGACTACATTGTACATTATTTTCTTTTCTTCCCCCTTTCACACAAAAGTATGTATTTTTCTTTAGCCAACACAACATTGTGGGTATTTTTCCTAATAGGAGAAGTAGGCCATACATGTGTAATGTATTGTGCATGTTACAAACTTGCTGCATCTATAGTGCTTGTCAAATATTATTACAGCAGAACCCGGAAAGGTTTCAGCTCTTTTACTACGCAGATTGGGATGAGGATTGTACAAATTACATTATGGTTTGTTTTCTGTCCGGTTGGCACTAACCACTTTTACAATACATTGAAGACAGTGTGTGTCTTACATTGTTTATAAGGCCTTGTAAAGACTCCGTTACACAGAGCTTATTCAGGATGCAGGCCAATACAGATATGAATTAAATTCAATATATTATCACACATATCATACTACGACTAATTCCCAGAGGAAATGCATGCATTTATAATTCAGTCTGACCAGAAGCAGGGATAAAGAAAACTCTGTTGAAAGACGTTTGGTTCAGGTCAGCTTAAAGAGACGCATTATTATTACAGAAGGCTACAGGCGTTCAGTCGTTCACTCAAGAAGACAGAACACAGACAGAATGTAAGTACAGCTCCACATTACATACAGTAGGCTATAGTGACTATAGCCGCTAGTCAATCTAAGGTTTGACCCAAAAGAAATTGCAATAGTAATACTCCAAGGTTTTTAATTATCCTTGGGCTCATCTAAATAACATACAAAATAGTTGTTTTGAAAAATTGTGAATCATATCATGGTAAATTCAGGGGTTGATAGGGTACATTAAAAACCTATATAAGGCAAACATTTCACATATTAATATGCTTTAAGTAACAGGTGACTTGGTTATTCATCATTCTGAATCCATTCCAAGCATTAGTTTTGCACTAAAAACACTCCTTCGCCTAAAAACAACCAACTATAGCCGGCCATAGCCATCGTCACAAAATGTGATGAGGTTATTTGGGCATTTGTGTTTGTTGGCCAAATTTAGCCCAAGGAGTGTTTTTCGTGCAAAACTAACGCTTGGAATGGATTCAGAGTCAATAAAAAAAACCCTAGTTTGACACGTCACACATGCTATACCGAAAGCATAATTACAATTAACTTTCAGCCGCTGAATTTACCATAATCCACCATTTTTAATATGTTATTTGGATGACCCTAATTAAGGATCCTAAAAAACCTTGAACGATTTTAGCGTATTGACTGGCTGCTCACTTTGTGGCCCCCCATCTGGGACCCAAATATATAAATTTGGTTGTTGTTGCACTAAATCAGTAACCTGACGCTGCCAGATGAGGGCGGTATTGGGGAAACATATTCCCCAAAACAAATTTGTGTAGCAAGCTTTTTGGATCTGGCAGCGTCAGGTTACTGATCAGTATCGACTGAATACAGATATGATACGTAACCATGATTATTATTAATAATATCATATAATATTGTACATTACAGTATAGTATATCAATTGTGGAGTGGATGCACAAGGTCCCTTGATCTCCTCTTCTCGTCTTTTTCTCAGAATAAATGTGGGGATAATTATTTCCAAACTCAGAGAGCAATTAAATTGTAAAAACTTGCCATCTGAACCATAGACTGTAATAAGATCTGAACCCAGAACCCATTAAGCCAATGTGTCTGGCTGCCTTTACGACTGTCATGATGTATATTGAATAAAATGTGTGAATATGCCTGTTCATATTATTGTACGACACAACTTTGCAATATTCTTTTTTACAGTTCACACACTATCACACTTAAATGACCACAATGGAGAGCCTTTTTCAGTTTTTTATCATTTTGACATGCAGATATCAATAAAAATGATAATCACTAAACATTATTTATTTGTAACATACATTGTTGCAGTAATTTGAGTGCAGATCCCTCATCCCAGTAAAGGTCTTTGGCATGTGTTTGAGCCACAGTACAGTAGTATGATAATTGTCTAGAACTCTAGATAGATTATACATTATTTTTTTCCACTTTCCATCCTTCCTGGTTTGATGATGATGTCACACGCCGCACACCGAGATGCATTGACGCATATGATATAAAGTTAGGAGTAGACCAGAGCTAGGAGGATAGTTACCATACCGTTATATACATGTGACGGGTAACAAGGTCGGTGCTAAAGCAGGAGGAACATGGTTTTGGATATCTAAAACATATATTACAGATAGGAGGGTGGTTTGATTAAATGTTAAAACGGCTTGCCATAGGGCAGTGCCTTACCTTGTCCTTAGGGCACTAATGCAGGGACCTTAGGGCAGGAGGGCACAGTGAGGCTTGACAGACAGCAGAGAAGCCTCTCTCCTCCTACTCCCCGTGACGTCACCGTCGGGGCTGGCCGACGCCGTGCCGTTTACAGTATGGGGAAATAAAGACATGGGAGGGATGGGGAGTGGAGCCGGCCGCACTGATGGTGAGTTCTGCGTCTCTAAACCAATAAAAACGTCCACATTCTGCCTTGTCACATTTCGACGCCGGAGAAGGAGGAAGCGAGGCGGCTTTATACGTTTCCTCGCAACTCCGTTGAAAGACGACAAAACAAACGGTTTTGTTTGTTTGTTGTTGTCGAGTCGCCGTTTGGTTTCAGCTCAGCTTAAGAGACGCGTTATTATTACCGAAGGCTTACAAAGGCGTTCAGTCAGTCGTTCCGCTCAAGAAGACAGGACACAGAATGTAAGTACAGTTCCCACGTTATACAGCTCACTTTGTGCGCCGGGACCGGGCTCCGTGCATCTGCGTCGCCAGGGCTGTCGCTTTATATCTACAAAAAAATAAACGATCTACAAGATCAGCTATTTTTTGGCCCATGTACTCGCCTGCTGTGCTGTGCTGTGCTGTGCTGTGCTGTGCCGTGCTGGGCCTAACCAGTGCATATAGCATAAAGAGGCTACCCGGTTAATTACTTATTACGAGTTCTGTAATGTGTTGGTTCTGTCTGTGGTGCTGGTGCAGAACTGACAAGAATAATACAACAGATAACTAGTATAGCCTGGCAATGATCGACAGACCGTACAGTACAAGCTGTTACTGTACGTCCTCAATCTTTTGTCATTATTATATAGTCTTTATTGGTGTACAAACATCAAACATTATGTACGGTCTATAAAACAAATAAACGTAGAAATGTAAACTTATAAAAACAACAAAACAGACTACCATTAACAACAAAGTTTACTATTGTGCTGTATATATTATGTTCATACAAAACACACACTTTCATGTTTGCTACCCTTAAGTGAAATAATAGTTTCCAGAGTCATATAATTTTTTTGTTTTTGGGAATATGCTTTTCCTTCAAACAAGAACAAAACAAAACAAATACTTGGTAACATTCTCCTAACAGCTGGATCAACACATTTGCAGCGTAGCCTGTATTTGTGCATGTCACCCTATGTTTACAATAATGTATTTCTTTGTGCTTGTTAAACATTATCATAACAGACAGCTGCAGCCCTGGGAAGCTTCAACAGAGGATTGTACTAATGCCATTATAGTTAGTTTGTCCGGTTGGTCTGTGTGCTATTTCTGGTACTGCAGTAGTAGGCTACAGGAGCATAGTAAAGTATAGTACAGTTGTACGGTAACTGTGGCCAGCTGACAGACGCACACGTGTGGCGTGTGTAATCTGGAGCCAGATTATCGCACCGTTTTTGGATTGCTGTCTTGCTTTCATCTTCCTACTCGGTGCTTTGCTGTCTGCACTTTTGAGTCGACCCAAGGTTTTTTTTGACCCTGGCCAAATGAGTTAACCCTGAGAATTCCAATACTAGAAGGCTTTCTTACCTTTATTTGTAGTTGTTACGTCCCCCCACCAAAGAGGTCCAGGTGTTATTTGTAGTTGTTACGTCCCCCCACCAAAGAGGTCCAGGTGTTATTTGTAGTCGTTTACGTCCCCACCAAAGAGGTCCAGGTGTTATTTGTAGTTGTTACGTCCCCACCAAAGAGGTCCAGGTGTTATTTGTAGTCGTTTACGTCCCCACCAAAGAGGTCCAGATGTTATTTTGTGCAAAAGCGCATTATTGGCTATTTCCCCTACCATAAGCCCTCAATGAATTGCATTGAATTGAATGGGCCTATGGGGGTGTTGTGCTAATTCGCTTATTTCCATCACTCAAAAATCTATATCTATCCTCTCTTCATAATGTAAATAGTATCCCAAGCGGCACACTTTACTACTTATTTTGATGGAAATAAGCGAATTAGCACAAAAAAAACCCTCCATTGAGGGCTTATATAAAATAACACCTGGACCTCTTTGTTGGGGACGCAAAAACAACTACAAATAAAGGTAAGAAAGCCTTCTAGTATTGGAATTCTCCTTTAACCCTGTCTTTCTTGTGCTACTGCTAGTGATCCGTGTACAGTATTTGTAAAATATTGTTGCTCCCTTTTCCTCCAGGGTTGGTACATCGTACAGTGTACCGCTAAGCTCTTTCTCTGAGATCAGAATAATCCAGACACAAACGGGTAATGATTAATCAAAACAATGGGATATTTCACGTATGCAGCCAATTTTCCTAATTTGCATATTAACCCATTCTGAACGGGAACCCATTCTGGTGTTATAGCATCATGTCGTGCTTTAGCTATTGAAAAAATAGCAGATCTACAAGCTCATAGCGCGCCACCGAGTGGCGCGCTACGAGCTTGTAGGTCTGCTATTTTTGAAAAATCAAAAAAGAACGACTGACATTTATATAATCTGATCTCGGGTCAGAATGGGTTCATCAGACCAGTGTGTGTCCACTGTGGAAACCTCGTATGAATCTGATCTCAGGTCAGAATGGGTTAATGGCTGAGTTATAAGGAAGCACTAGAACCGTTGCAAATTGCAACAGTTTCCAGTACCGCAACGTGCAATGAAATCCTGGGTTGGTCAACTAACTTGTCGCGTATAGCGTGCGTGTGTCGCGCGCACAAGATGCTTACTCTGGTATGCAGAAATGGTGCCAGTTGCATTTTACAAATTGCTTCTGCGGTGTGTGTGCAATGCATGCTGCAGCTCACACCATGCATGCATGTTAAGACTACAGCCGTTGTACTATACTGTGACGTTGTTGAGTGAACGACTCCTCTTAACCCATTCTGAGCGGGAACCCCTTTTGGTGTTAGCATCATGTTATGCTTTAGCTATTGAAAAATAGCAGATCTACAAGCTCGTAGCGCGCCACCGAGTGGCGCGCTACGAGCTTGTAGGTCTGCTATTTCTTTTTAAATCGAAGAACGGCTGACATTTTTTAGAATCTGATCACAGGGTCAGAATGGGTTAATCAGACCAGTGTGTGTCCAGTGGAAACCTCGTATGAATCTGATCTCGGGTCTGAATGGGTTAAGTGGTTAACATATTATACTGTAACTTACACAGTATGTAGGATTGGTTCACTCGACAATGAATTCATTCATTGTCTCATTCCTAGGCCAACGCTCTCTATGCACACAGAATAACTCTTCCTGCTTCCTTCACCGTGTTGCCGATGATGCGAATTAGGCCTGACTGACGTCGAAAGGAAAAAAAAAAGTCTTCTGAAAGAATATAATATTCAAAGATTTGTGCCGCATTTTCACGATTTTTCAAAAAGCTCTCTCTCTCTCTAACATCTGCAACCAGTGTACTGACAACCATCTTCTCTCCATGCAGAGAAGATGAACAGTGTGTGTGTCTCTCTCTCTCTCTCTCTCTCTCTCTCTTTCTCTGTCTCTCTGTCTCTCTCTCTCTCTCTGTCTCTCTCTAACATCTGCAACCAGTGTACTGACAACCATCTTCTCTCCATGCAGAGAAGATGAACAGTGTGTGTCTCTCTCTCTCTCTCTCTCTCTCTCTCTCTCTCTCTCTCTCTCTCTGTCTCTCTCTCTGTCTCTCTCTCTGTCTCTCTCTCTCTGTCTCTCTCTAACATCTGAAGCCAGTGTACTGACAACCACCTTGCTCTCCGTGCAGAAAAGATGATGAACAACCATCTTCTCTCCATGCAGAGAAGATGAACAGTGTGCCTCTCTGTCTCTCTGTCTCTCTCTCTCTGTCTCTCTCTAACATCTGAAGCCAGTGTACTGACAACCACCTTGCTCTCCGTGCAGAAAAGATGATGAACAACGTGCCCCTGTCCCGATCGGAGGTGTTCGGGGAGCTGAGGAAGGAGCTCCATGACGACAAGGCCTTCCACGAATCAGAATCTCACATCTTCATCATCATGGGGGCGTCGGTAAGACAACACGGACACATTTATTATTTACAATTTAGGCATTTAGCAGACACTCTTAATCCAGTTTAAGAACAACACAAGGTAATACATCAAATCCATAGAAATAAATAGTACGATCATAAGTACACTAAGAACCTAGCATCCGTCTAACAGTAGAATATCTGCAATGAAACTATAAGTAAACACTAAAGAATGTTATGTCAACCTAATATGCTATCTAAATTACATATTTACATACGCCTGCAAGGTTGTCAAGTTTAGGGCAAGATGGAGTCTGAAGAGGTGAGTTTTCAGACTATGGTGGAAGATTGGGAGTGAGTTTGCCGTTCTAATTGCAATGGGGAGTTCATTCCATAGTCTGGGATCCAGTGCCTGGGACGTGAGGAGCATTGTCCTGGATTATCACCATCCATGTTTTATCACCATTATTCATTCAGTTTAGTGACAAAAGTATTTTAATTGTGCTGTCACTTTCATCTTCATTTTCTTTTAAATAAAAATACATTGGTTATCGCTTATTCACCTACTGTAAAATCTGTGCATCTCAGAATGAATACCAAAACGTTTTAACACTAACTTACATCAACCGAAGAGAACTTTCACTTATACACATAGTGTAGTCTTGTTAGTGGAAGCTGAAATCGTGATTACGATACCGATTGTTTGTAAATTTACGGGAAGTGTGTGTGAAAGCGGAGCCCTAGTCAGTAGGTCAACTTGTGAAAGAAATGCACTCCCAAAAAAAAAGGTGATCTGCTGTTGCTGCATGAGCTGATGAAACGTCTCTCTAACAGTCTAACTGATAGGCCAGTGGGTCGTTTGGAGAGGCTCTAGACCATGCTCAAACATGATTTTATTAACTCTGATCTGATGTGTCACTTGGCAACTATTACAAAGGAGGTTGCCAACTAATTAATTAGGATAAAATCAACTGAGCAGTGCCCCTCCCTCCCCCATTCTTCAATTGACTATAGAGTGGAGTATTGAGTATAGTCAAAAGGCTAGTGTTTCTGCATCTATTTCCATTCTAAAGAGGCTCTGTTGAAATGTCAAACGATAGAATGCAATAAATAGTTACACATGAAGTGGTCGGAAAAGAAAATGTGGCAACATTGATTTCACAGAGATTGTGTAAATAATTATAACACGATACACACCCACACCATCAGCTGTGCTTGAATCCTTGAACATGATGATATTAAGGTTCCTCTTTGCTCGGCCACAGGTGGTGATGAGCACAGTGATGAGCACAGCATTCATTTAAGCAATATTACACGAGAGGGTGTTGTTTAACGTGATTATTGCCACGACAGGGATGCGGTAAGGAACGAGACGAAGTCGAGTTCCGCAAGCATCACTGAAGTGATACACCCTCGAGTGTAATATTGCAATTCTACAACAGTTACCCTTAAAACTAAGAAAATTGCTGAAAAAATATTTATTTTTAATGACAGATGTAGTCACTACGACCACAAATGTCCCCCTGGACATGACGCTAGTATGTCGCAGGGACTTACACCCCCAACCCAACCCTTTAATATACCTATCCCCTTATTTCACACTCATGCCATTGTGCCCAGTGGTCACCCTCCCCTGTGCCAATTGTCACCCATGCCTTTAGGCTGGCCTACACTTAAATTAGATAATTAAATATCGAGAGCTTTATTTTTCAATGTGCATATATTTCTTCCTTTGCTTTCTGGCATATTGTTTTTGGGAACAGCTTCGTTAGCTGCTAATGCAGTCAGTGTGGTCCAGGCCCTCCCAGAGACCCGAGGGTCTCTGGGAGGGTCCCTTTAGGCATTTTAGGGGGTCCCTCCAGGACCCTTATGGCTCCATTTGTACACTCTGAGTTATGGGGGTCCTCGGCAATGATGGAGTTTGAGAATGCGTCCCCAACTTTAACCCATTTTGGGGACGGGAACCCCTTTTGGTGTTTCAAACATGATGTTATAATTTAGCTATTGAAAAATAGCAGATCTACAAGCTCATAGCGCGCCACCGAGTGGCGCGCTACGAGCTTGTAGGTCTGCTATTTTTGAAAAATCGTGAAAATATTTATGGAGGATTTTAGAAGATTTTCTTTTTAAATTTTGAGGTCCGGCCTAAATGGATCTGCTGTGATGATGCCCTTCTACCTCCTCTTTCTCAGCTTACTGTTTCCTCATGCTGTAGACAAACGGGTTACTTAAACCCACACTACAGTGTACAGTAGATTAGGTAACAGCTAACCAGTCCTGTGAGTCATTCCAGTTTTTGTTTCCTTGAGAATAATTCTTCCTCGTTCGCCTCCTGGAAGTATATGTTTTGTTTTAACTTCCTCCTCTTTGCTACCAGAGCCAGCCCCAGTATGCTGTAAAGGTCTGTGTGGAACATGCGGTCCACTAACATTTTCTAACTTAACACAAGGGCAAGTTCTTTTAATCTGCTAAATTGACTTGAATTAATTCGTTTCTGTCGAGTTCTTTTGATCTTGTTGTTAAGTAGTGACTGACTGGGTAATTCTGCAGTGTCACTGACTGTCAGCATGTTCCAGTCAGTGCACGTTACAGCACGGAGGGGAAGGGCTCCGCAACCACTGTTGCCAGGTTTTGCTAGAGGCAACCACGTCTATGGAAACGAGCCCCCAAAAGAAGCGGATATATAGGCCACCTGAGCACTTTAACCCATTCTGACCTGAGATCAGATTCATACGAGGTTTCCACTGGAACACACACTGGTCTGATGAACCCATTCTGACCTGAGATCAGATTCTAAAAATGTCAGTCGTTCTTCGAATTTTTCAAAAATAGCAGACCTACAAGCTCGTATCGCGCCACTCGGTGGCGCGATATGAGCTTGTAGATCTGCTATTTTTCAATAGGTAAAGCATAACATGATGCTAACACCAAAATGGGTGCCCGGTCAGAATGGGTTAAACATTATTCATTGGGTATTTTCAAAAGACAATCTTTTAGAAGAATGCCGGTGCACAGCTATTTACAACCGACTTTACAGAAAAACAAGCCTGAAGTCGCTTATAATGATGCGCACGCATGGCAACACTGCTCTGCACAGACCAGCACTGTCCTTCCTCCTAGATGCATGAGTTCCGCTGTTCACCAGTGTTGCCAAGACACTTTGGGCTTGTTTTTCTTTAATGTATCCTGTAAATATTGGTATTTGCAGGTTTTTAGGGGGCTTGTTTCTAAACGTATAATATTAAATGTTGTTTAAATTGGTGGTTATCAAACGTTTTCATGTCAAGGACCCCCAAATTATTATGTCGTCCCCGGACCTCCATCTGAAAATACCTTGTGACAGGGACCCCCATACAAGATGCAACCCCATACAAATACCTTGTGACAGGGACCCCCATACAAGATACAACCCCATACAAATACCTTGTGACAGGGACCCCATACAAGACAGGACCCCATACAAGACAGGGACCCCATACAAGACAGGGACCCCATACAAGACAGGGACCCCATACAAGATGCATTGTGAGCTTGTAGGATCTGCTATTTTCAAATGGACGATGGACAGTATATATACTATATAGGCTTGTTTCTCTCTCAAACTCTAGCAACACTGGTGGTTGATCCCAGCACACATATTGTCTGTGTTATCAGACTGAAGGGCCTGCCTGTGTTCTCTTGCTGCACTTAGGGGCTGCAACCATCACATGGAAATCACATTTATGCTTTGCCTTTAAGGCTTTGCAAACAGAAACTGCACAGAGCAGATATGACATAAATTACTTAAATATCATAGCCTGGTTTCCAGCCTGATGCACCACACTGTCCATGCTCTTCTCACTGTTGGAAAAACAATGTGCCAGTTCGAGACTCGAGAGTAAAACCTATGGTAAAATGTAAACACTAATTTGATTCAGCAGTACAAAAAGACTGACTGCTGTGTGGGGTGACTTTAGTGAATGATACGTACGCGTTGCAGGGCAACAATAGTAGCTGCTATGAGCTTGTAGATCTGCTATTTTTCAATAGCTAAAGCATAACATAACGGTAACACCAAAAGGGGTTCCCGCCCCCAAATGGGATAAAGTAGTGGTTCTACGAGTATGGACCAAAACATGGAAATAATGATGGAAATTTGACATTTCTGTTCATTTCACCCAGCTGTTTTTATGCAGACTAATGATAACCAGTACCATTCAAACGGTTATGCAAAGTAATTGCAATTATAAACTGTAATTACACAAGCTGTGCTCTGGGTACTACTAGCAAATAGTCCTTTCACTTCCACAACTGAGCACACAGTCAGTGATCATCATCCCTCCTTTTATCACGTTCTCATCGCTGGTGTCTGTGAATGTGTAAATATTGCACACAAACCAACCATGACAGAGTGAGACAGTAACCATTGCTGTAATAATTTAGTGTACCCATTGCCTCCCAGACAAGTTGGCATTGATCCAGCTAAAAGATTACATTTCACGATAACTTGAGAAGCCAAACTGGTGCTTTGTTACAACAGGCCATGGTGGACGTTATGTGGTAACTCGGCCACGTTGGTCTGAATCGTTGCCTCATGCCTTTGTTTTAATATTAACCCATTTTGGACTGATGTCGATTAAAAATGCTTCTAAAATCTAAATCCAAAATAAATTCTGAAAACCCCATGTTTCTATGTCAGTGGTGCTCAACCCTTTTTCATGTCAAGGACCCCCAGAATTATCTCTATTGGGCCACGGACCCCCATCTCAAAATATGTAGTTCCAGGGACCCCCCAGAAGCAAATATTTTAGTTAAAAATGTTCACTCGGAAATATATATTCAAAGATTTGCACCACATTTTTACGACTTTTCAAAAATAGCAGACCTACAAGCTCGTATGAGCTTGTAGATCTGAAATTTTTCCATAGCTAAAGCATAACATAATGCTAACACCAAAAGGGGTTCCCACCCCAAAATGTGGGCTGGTAAAGGTAACCTTTAACCCCTTGGTAGCCACAGAAACCTGATGTGATTGGCAAGACGGTGCACTTTTCATTTCATTTTATTTCTCATACAAAGTTGCCATTGCCTGGCCTGGCCTTGTATCGCAAATGGTCAAATAAATATTTGATTAAGGAATATAATTTGCCTTTTTGGTGGTTAACCGATCGATAAGGTTATCAAAGCTTATCAATTAATGACTCGATCGATACGGTAATTCCCATCGCTACTAGTCGGATGCTGCTTTTTTTCCTGCCCGACGATGACATTCTGTTATTAATCTACGTCTGTAGAGGTCTTTATTTCTGTCTTTCTCTCTGTCTGTCTGTCTGTCTTTCTTTCTGTCATTATTTCTTTCATTCTTTGGTCAGCCTCATTTAGTCTTTGTACTGCTGTTGGCACAGGAGGCCATTCCTGATCTTATCTCTCTCCCTCCCCTGGGGTTACATCATGTTGGTCCTCTGTACTACTTACTGTAACCAGTCTGTATGCCTTTTTTATCTAATATCAAGAACAGTAAACTATGTGTTTCCTGCTGCTATCTGTATGTGGTTACAACTTACTAGTAGTGGTTTCAGAGGCAGCACTGCTCCGATTACTGTGGTTGTGCAATGAGCCTATAAGCAGGCTTCTGGCCTGCTGCCATTTACAACATAAAAGGGGGATGAAAGTGACATTTTGTAGTTTCCAGTTCATGTTACAAGTAAGACGCGGGAAGCGAACGCAGCTCGTACATTTTGGGGTTTTTTAAAGATTTTTTTGGAAGTTGTTTTTTTAAAGTTGTTTTTTTAGTGTGTGCATGTATGTGTGCGTGCGTGTGTGTGTGTGTGTGTGTGTCACGCTGAACACACACATGTTCTGCTAGGTCTCATAGTTAGTGCTCACTGCATTCGCAAAAATCTACAGCAGGTGCTCCTCCCCTGTGGCTCACCTGCTATAGATCACATACAATTAAGGCTCAGTTCTTTGCACAGCTGACTTGGGTAAGAATCAGACCGATTTTAATAGGTGTTTTTTCTTTTACCCATTGTAGTAGCTGAACACAAGAGCTCATTTTCAGCACCCTGCACATACAAACACACAGACAGACACACACAGTAAAACCTGGGAGCTGATCAGTACAGCACAGTAAAACCTGGGAGCTGATCAGTACAGCACAGTAAAACCTGGGAGCTGATCAGTACAGCACAGTAAAACCTGGGAGCTGATCAGTACAACACAGTAAAACCTGGGAGCTGATCAGTACAACACAGTAAAACCTGGGAGCTGATCAGTACAACACAGTAAAACCTGGGAGCTGATCAGTACAACACAGTAAAACCTGGGAGCTGATCAGTACAACACAGTAAAACCTGGGAGCTGATCAGTACAACACAGTAAAACCTGGGAGCTGATCAGTACAACACAGTAAAACCTGGGAGCTGATCAGTACAACACAGTAAAACCTGGGAGCTGATCAGTACAACACAGTAAAACCTGGGAGCTGATCAGTACAACACAGTAAAACCTGGGGGCTGATCAGTACAACACAGTAAAACCTGGGAGCTGATCAGTACAACCACGGTCTTATACGGTTTTCCACTAAGCAGCAGCTCCACTGGAGCAGTTGGGGGTTCAGTGCCTTGCTCAAGGGGCACATCCGCTGTGTTGAGGGGTGTTGACCATCCTGTCGGTCCAGAGAATCTTCCGGCAACAAGGCCGCGGTTTAAGTGGTTAACACTGGTGTACAAATCACTACTCTGACTGACAGACTGTAAGCGACACAGCAACATGTTTGTAATAATAACCATGTGTCTGGTAAATATTAACTCTGAACATGTGTTTATACCTGCAGGGGGATTTAGCTAAGAAGAAAATCTACCCAACCCTGTGGTGAGTAAGACCTCTGGTCCTGACTAATACACTATGCTTATAGGACTGCCATATTGGACCGGTCCTTTGTGAGGTTCTAGTATAATTGACCCCCTGCTGTGCTGTGTGTTCCAGGTGGTTGTTCAGAGACGGCCTCCTCCCCGAGCAGACGTTCTTTGTGGGCTTCGCCCGCTCTGAGCTCACAGTGGACGCCATCCGCGATGCCTGCATGCCCTACCTCAAGGTAAAAACTACCTCAAGGTCAAAACACTGCCTGCATACGCTACCTCAAGGTAAAAACTACCTCAAGGTCAAAACACTGCCTGCATGCCCTACCTCAAGGTAAAAAGCTTTACACATTCCAGTGTGCGCCGCCGTAGCGCGCCACCGAGTGGCGTGCTACGAGCTTGTAGGTCTGCTATCTTTTTGAAAAATCGTGAAAATAATTATTTCAGAAAACTTGCGGATTTAGAAGATTTATTTTTTTTTAATTTTGAGTTTAGGCCAAAATGGGTTTAAATACATTTGACCATCATGGAAACATCCCCAGGACAACCTTTTGTGTTATCCCTTTTAGCCTTAACATTTCTGACACAATTCTAGACGTTTAACATTTCTGACTAATAAATAAAGTAATCAATCAATCAATCGATCAATCCAACGCAGGTCTCGGGGTCGGACGCGGAGCGCCTGTCGGCCTTCTTCAGCAGGAACACGTACGTCAGCGGGAAGTACGTGGAGCCGGCCTCCTTCACCACGCTGCACACACACCTGCTGTCTCTGCCCGGCGGCGCGGAGGCCAACCGGCTCTTCTACCTGGCCCTGCCGCCCACCGTCTACCACGACGTCACCCAGAACATCAAGTACCACTGCATGAGCGTCAAGTCAGTATTCACACAGAACATCACGTAGCACTGCATGAGCGTCAAGTCAGTATTCACACAGAACGTCACGTAGCACTGCATGAGCGTCAAGTCAGTATTCACAGAACATCACGTACCACTGCATGAGCGTCAAGTCAGTATTCACAGAACATCACGTACCACTGCATGAGCGTCAAGTCAGTATTCACAGAACATCACGTACCACTGCATGAGCGTCAAGTCAGTATTCACAGAACATCACGTACCACTGCATGAGCGTCAAGTCAGTATTCACAGAACGTCACGTACCACTGCATGAGCGTCAAGTCAGTATTCATACAGAACATCAAGTACCACTGCATGAGCGTCAAGTCAGTATTCACAGAACATCACGTACCACTGCATGAGCGTCAAGTCAGTATTCACACAGAACATCACGTACCACTGCATGAGCGTCAAGTCAGTATTCATACAGAACATCAAGTACCACTGCATGAGCGTCAAGTCAGTATTCACAGAACATCACGTAGCACTGCATGAGCATCAAGTCAGTATTCACAGAACATCACGTACCACTGCATGAGCGTCAAGTCAGTATTCACAGAACATCAAGTACCACTGCATGAGCGTCAAGTCAGTATTCATACAGAACATCACGTACCACTGCATGAGCGTCAAGTCAGTATTCACAGAACATCACGTACCACTGCATGAGCGTCAAGTCAGTATTCATACAGAACATCAAGTACCACTGCATGAGCGTCAAGTCAGTATTCATACAGAACATCAAGTACCACTGCATGAGCGTCAAGTCAGTATTCACAGAACATCACGTAGCACTGCATGAGCATCAAGTCAGTATTCACAGAACATCACGTACCACTGCATGAGCGTCAAGTCAGTATTCACAGAACATCAAGTACCACTGCATGAGCGTCAAGTCAGTATTCACAGAACATCACGTAGCACTGCATGAGCGTCAAGTCAGTATTCATACAGAACATCAAGTACCACTGCATGAGCGTCAAGTCAGTATTCACAGAACATCACGTAGCACTGCATGAGCGTCAAGTCAGTATTCATACAGAACATCACGTACCACTGCATGAGCGTCAAGTCAGTATTCACAGAACGTCAACATGTATTAGGCCACGGACCCCCCATTTGAAAACATATGCCAGTGACCCCATTAAGGGAGGATTTTTACGGCTCTAGCAGTGATTCCGAAACATATTAATTTCTTGGACCTCCAGTTTCACACGCATTATGCTACGGACCCCTGATTTAATGGCATTTCTATCTCTGGGTGGGACTCCAATTTATATTGTAAAACCACTGTTAACTTAACTCTGAGAGTGTACAAATGGACCACTCTCTGAGTTACAGACGCATAAGGGATTAACTGTAACTATCGCTAATTGAGCTAGGTACCCCCTGGAACTCCCTTAAGTACCCCCAGGGGTCCCCGGACCCCACTTTGGGAACCCATGGGTTAAAGGATAACCAACATGGAACAGTTCAAACCCATTCTGAACTGAGTGGTCCTGTACTGTACTGTACTGTACTGTACTGTACTGTACTGTACTGTACTGTACTGTACTGTACTGTACTGTACTGTACTGTACTGCTGTTTTCATAGGGAGGCTGCATATCCAGGCCACAGGATGATTGATTAAAATATGTATTTTCAGTTTACAGAATTACAGTACATTTCAAGCACAGACTCGATACAAAGACTGTTAACTGTGAGTGGACGACCCAATTAAGCATTACACTTGTTTACAAGAGGGTCCACCATGTTCAATTCATCAAAACATTTAGAGACGTACAAATAGACACTTCTATATAGTCAAAGAACAGAACAGGATTTCATCATAAAGGAGGGAAAAAGGGAAAATTAACTTATACAGTGAGGGGAAAAAGGGGGGGGGGGGTGTACGAAACAGTGACACTTTGTGGTGACAATATTTCCGTGCTTAGACATACATACAGACACAGACATACATACACACACACATTGCTGCGTGTAGGAGTTTAACAAAATATCTCTTTGTCCTCAATGTCTGCAAACAAACCAGACAAAAATCTCCTTAACAGCCGGAAATGAAAAGGCAATTTAACCCGATTATATGGTTTTCTAAAATGCAGCTGTGTCTTCTAGTGGCGTAGTCTTTTCAAGATGGATTATCTCGTCCACAATCTTCCAATGTGTAACTCGACTCTAATAGTTGAGACACGGAATTCAACCATACTCCACGACGTGTGTTGGAAAGATTTCACAGTTTAAAATATCTTGAACACACGTCTTTGGATTTCAATTTTTGCTAGGCACTAGGGCTGTGAATCTTTGGCTGTCCCACCATTCCATTCGATTTCGATTAGTGACTAGCACTGACTACAGTAACTTGAAACATGATGTTTACTGTGATTAGGGTAAGCTTACATTTCATATCACGAACACCATGTAGTGAAAACTGTAACTGTATGCAAAAAAAATCTATTTTATTTGGATATTATGAATCGATTTTGAATCGTTCATAATTCAAATCTGTTTTATTTATTTTTACACCTCTACTAGGCATCTAGATAGATTTTAGGCTTTGACTAATTGGGGTTTCTATAGGATTTATTTGTGTGACTGCAAACAGAATGTGTGTACTTGTATTACGATACTTGTGGGGCCAGATATTAATATTAAAAGTATAATGAGAAATAGATATTGTGAGGACACTGGTCCTCACAGGAGAATTGGGCTTATATTTATGAAAAGATTCAGGTTACGGTTGGGTATTTAAGAGGTTGGGATTGGAGTTGTGCCTGATTTGAATGCTTCCCTCACTGTCTGTCTGTCTGTCTGTCTGTGTTACAGAGGCTGGAACAGGGTGATCGTAGAGAAGCCGTTTGGTCGTGACCTGCAGAGCTCTGAGGAGCTGACCAGACACCTGTCCTCTCTGTTCACCGAGGACCAGATCTTCCGCATCGACCACTATCTGGGCAAGGAGATGGTCCAGAACCTCATGGTGCTCAGGTACTGACCAGAACCTCATGGTGCTCAGGTACTGACCAGAACCTCATGGTGCTCAGGTACTGACCAGAACCTCATGGTGCTCAGGTACTGTCCAGAACCTCATGGTGCTCAGGTACTGACCACTCTGAGAACACAACACTACAGTATCTAAGACCCCTTCAGATAAACGGCATGGTAGTAGAATTCATCAATTGATTAATTGGTGGTGTAGAATATAGACCCAAACTCTTCTCCCTTCTGGCTCCAAAACTATGGAATGCACTTCCCATCACAGTGAGAACTGCAGCCTCACTCCCAATCTAAACTATGGAATGCACTTCCCATCACAGTCAGAACTGCAGCCTCACTCCCAATCTAAACTATGGAATGCACTTCCCATCACAGTCAGAACTGCAGCCTCACTCCCAATCTAAACTATGGAATGCACTTCCCATCACAGTCAGAACTGCAGCCTCACTCCCAATATTCCGCCGTAGTCTGAAAACCCACCTCTTCAGACTCCACCATGGCCCGTAGCACTTGTTTTTTGTTATTGCTTAATGTAAGTCGCTCTGGATTAAGAGCGTCTGCTAAATGCCTAAATTGTAAATTGTATTTAACACATATTTTAACCGAAGAAAATAACTTAAATAACTACCTTTTTAAATATCTAAAAGTATGCTGGTCTTCCATTGGGCAGAGGGGTCACGGTGTGAGGTTTTGTCTCCAGGTTTGGAAACCGTATCTTCGGCCCCATCTGGAACAGGGACAGCATCGCCTGCGTCGTCCTCACCTTCAAAGAGCCGTTCGGCACTCAGGGACGGGGAGGCTACTTCGACGACTTCGGCATCATCCGGTAAGACGAGGATAATATGTCATTTATATCGGATGTTTGACGCGGCAACGTTCACATGCTGTTACACATGACTCTAATTCAAAGTGATGTGGAACACATTCTCCATTGCAGTTAGAACTACAGTTGTTGGCCCAGGCGGTGGCGTAACCGTCTGGGCACCTGACTGGTAATCCAGTCGCAGTGTGGCCACGGGTTCGACTCCCGAGCCTGACACGGCCTTTTCTGCATGTCTTCCCCCCCATCTCTCTCCCGTTTCCTGTCGGCCTACTGTCTGTCCCTTCAAAAAACCAATAAAATGCGTAAGCCACAAAAAGAAATCTTTAAAAAAGAAAATAACTACAGTTGTTCCAATGCCGATGCCACGTCATTTATCACATATGTAATTTAGCAGTCAACAATTATTTTGTATTTGGAATGCTTCAGTTTATATTGATGTTGCACGACTGTTTTATACACTGTGCTATTTTTTTCATTCATTCATTCATTCAACCTATATTTTCCTCAGAAATACATTGAGGGCAGGGCCCTTATTGTCAATGATGAGATTACAAACAATAATACAACAATAATTATATGAAATAAGAACAGGTTAAAACGGGTTGTGTACTGTGAAAATAAGCAAATAATAAGCAAAAAACTATGACAGACAGACGGACAGATCTAGACTGATGCTACAGTCCTGATGCTACATGTGATGCTAGTTTACTGAGGCACTACACTGTCTCTGAATTTGATGTACGTGATGATTACAGATGTGCCGTTTGAGACCTTCCTGTCCTGCCATTGGCAATTCAGTAGATTGTCAGAAACAGAACATTGTCAATGAGAAAGGGTGGCATTTGCCTGGTGTTGCATGTTAATTCTATTCAGATCCCTGAATAGATAAGAGTTCCTCTGCTGGACACTGTATTTTGCGTGTCTTAAGTACCAGGTCTTATTCCCTAACTTGAATAAACTAAAGACCTGGAGGTGTGATCAATGCCATTTGGCTATTCTGAGTGGCCAAAGAGCATTGACCACGCCTCCAGGTCTTTAGTTTACTCAAGTTAGGGAATAAGACCTGGCACTTAAGACACGCAAAATACAGCCCCTATTTTCAGTAGCAAAGCAGTAGAAAGAGCTGCTCATCAGAGCAAATCTCATCAGTGAATAAAACCTGCAGGAAAAACATTCATTTTCAAAAACCTTCAGGAATGTGTGAAGATTTGGAATGGCACATCTGTACCTTGTTTATTGTAAGTCACTCTAGATAAGAGCGCCTGCTAAATGCCAACATTGTAAATGGCATTCAGAGATTAAAAAAAAAAAAACTTTTAAAGTGTGTAAGTAATTGTCTTATCTCTCTCTCTCTCAGTGATGTCATGCAGAACCACTTGCTGCAGATGCTGTGTCTGGTTGCCATGGAGAAGCCAGCTTCCACCAGCTCTGATGACGTCAGAGATGAGAAGGTACCGTGAACCAATCCTCGTTAAGCAAAACTCTACACATGTATAATTAATTACTTGCAACTTCTTTACTTCTTAAAGTATATATATATATTTTTTTTTATCCCACGATTTTGTAACTCATTTTTCACCCCTGTGCCAATCATCTACTGTGATCCTGGGCTCTACACACCCTCCGCCAACCTGGGGAGAGCAACGGACTTAACTCATGCTTCCTTCATGCTTGAGTGTCCAAGTTGCTCCTTTACACCTGACAGGGGGGAGTTTCCCTGGTTGGACGTAGCGCGTGGAAGGAACACGTTATTCCAACCAGTTCCTTTCCCCTCCATCAGGCGCCCCGGCTGGCCAGGGGGAGGCAGTTTAGAGACCAGGATTACTGCATGTTTTTGTGAGGGTACCTACCCTAGGGGACACGGGGAGAACATGCAAACTCCACACAGAAAGGCCCTTTCGCCAAACCCGCCTTCGGGTAGTATATATTTAAAGACGGTTACGCCGCGGACAAAGCCAACTCGGATCGTGACAAATCATGACAATGAACACGATATTTTGGGCCGATCAAATCACTAGAAAGAAGAAAATAAAGGCAGGAGATTATTTGATCGGCCCAAAACATTGTGTTCATTGTCATGATTTGTCACGATCCGAGTTGGCTTTGTCCGCGGCGTAACCGTTACCGTATTTAAATAAAAAAAACTCCCATAGGCTTTAAGAAATGCCTATGGGGAAAACTGCATTGGGATTAATTTCCTGGGCCACTCGTCGTTCTGAAAGGGGGAGGGACTGCGACGCTCTATAGGGGGTATGTATTGGCTGGGTGTGTGTGTGTGTGTGTATATCTGTGTACTCCACCGGGCAATGAGGGACCACTGACCACTGCTGTAGCGTAGACAGCAGCAGAGAACTTTAGGACTCAGGGACCACTGACCACTGCTGTAGCGTACACAGCAGCAGAGAGCTTTAGGACTCAGAGCAGCAGTCGTACCCAGACCGCAGCAGAGAGCTTTAGGACTCAGAGCAGCAGTCGTACCCAGACCGCAGCAGAGAGCTTTAGGACTCAGAGCAGCAGTCGTACCAGCAGTGGTGAGCGCACCTCATGGCGCACTCTACTCTACACACAAGCAGGCCATACATGACCTACTTGTGTATGTGTGCAATGCGCAATTTGGCAGCTCGACAGAGTGCAACGACGTCAACTCTGTGGGGGCTGTGGGGCTACAGCCCCCATGAAGAATTAAATAGCCCCTTTTAGCCCCCATTACAGATTTTCTGGGAATTATTGACCCTCTGTGACTCTGTCACAGTCGCAAACTATTTACACATGCTCTGAAATTCCGAAAATGTGAACCTCTCCGCCGAGGTGTTAAAAGTACTCAAATGCTAATCGGGTTTATTTTGTTTTCACCTAGCCAGGTATTATATATGCCTACAGTACAGTGCCCATAGGCGGCGGGTGTGTAAGGCCAAGGTGTGTAAGGCCAAAAATTATGCTGGGTATTTTTTTAAATATATATATATGTGCGCAGCATTATATAGAAGGCTATTGTGTGTGTGTGTGTGTGTGTGTGTGTGTGTGTGTGTGTGTGTTGTTGCTGCTCCCTGGTGATCGGGTAGGTAGGCTAGGGGGGGGGGGGGGGGGGCTGCGGGATCATCAGAACTCGACGGCTCTGACAGAGTGCATTTCTAGTTTTGACTGTAGCAACATACAGAGGTGTTATGAAATTCAGTAAGAGTAATGACAAGTTATATTACTGCTTATTTATGACTACAACTTGGGGACCCCAGAAGTGTTTTACAGTAAAAAAAATCCCTTAAGTAGCCGTGTAATATTTGGGATAATGACCAGTAATGCAGTCATTATTGCCCCCCCCAGCCCTGCAAAACAATATTACCTTCTGTATGGGAACATTGTTATTGTTATAATTTAGCTATTGAAAAATAGCAGATCTACAAGCGAGCTGTAGGTCTGCTATTTTTGCAAAATCGTAAAAATGTGGCGCAAATCTTTGAATATATATTCTTTCAAAGTGAATGTTTTTAACTCGGGTCAAAATGGTTTAAAGATAAGAGAAGTACAGTATAGTACGGCAAAAAGGCTTATTGTGGTGTGTCCCGCTTGCACCCTCTACAGGTGAAGGTGCTGAAGTGCATCTCCCCGGTGTCCATGTCTGACGTGTATGTCCCACTTGCACCCTCTACAGGTGAAGGTGCTGAAGTGTATCTCCCCGGTGTCCATGTCTGACGTGGTGCTGGGTCAGTACGTGGGAGACCCAGAGGGGGAGGGGGACGCCAAGCTGGGCTACCTGGACGACACCACCGTCCCCAAGGGCTCCACGCAGGCCACCTTCGCCACCATCGTGCTGCACGTCAACAACGAGCGCTGGGACGGTAAGCACATTTCATATAAAATATATATATATATTTTTTTTCTTTCGCTCTTGGTAGCGCACAGCTATTCATAATTTCATGAATTCAAAATAAAAGAACTGAACTGAATTCACAATTTCACGCATTTCCATGATCTAAAAGGAGCAGGAAGAAGGAAGAATTTTGCCTGCCTGGAAGAATAATTAAGCAATAAGCCACGAGAGGTCTCAGCTTACCGGGTATTTTGCAATGGCTGGGGGCGTAGGCAGACACGAAGCTGGGGCCTCGAGTGGCTTATTGCTTTTCTAAAACGGTTACAAACATATCGCAATATTAACCTAATAAAACTATTGAATTCACAAAAGTAGCTACGCTTTGCACCACCAGAGCGTGCCACAACACTTCCTTGTTTTGCTCGTCAAGTAAGGCTATGTGACGGGAGAATAGCGCTTGATGTCCTTACAGGGCTGCCTGGAGCCACACATTCACAGTCATATGAGCCGGGCGGTGCTTAAGACGCCCGCACGGCATGGGTTTGTAAGGCAATCAAGCGCTCCCCTTCCCCAGTACAGCTACAGATCAGCTGCAAATAAGTATTGGGACTACCCGTTCTTTAGTAACAATTTGCAAAAAGGCACTGTGGCACAGATTTATACAAAATAATGCTAAAAGGATAACCCAGATAAGCTATAGTTTCCGTTTATTAGTTCCGTCTATTCAATGTGTGTTGTTTTGTATGGTTCTCCAGAGATTCCATTAAGGTTTGAGGAAGAGTCTCTCGCCTCTAAAAATGTTAAGACCTAATTCCACAATGGGAGCTTGACGGTGGTGTGCAGAATTTATTATTTTGCTACCGTTTAAGTCTTGAAACCGGCGCCCAGCCCATCAGGGTATGGGATGTGCGTTTCTCAGCGTTTTGACGCCTTTTTCCTTATCTTCCACCTAGTGTAGACAGACGCCTAACGATTCTATATAGCACCGTTTGTCAACGGTGAGCTACAGTAGCCAAATAACCACTTTCCGTGCAATGTAGCACCATTTGTGACTAAATTTGACTGGAGTTTTTTCATGTCATATGAAAGCAGGGAATCATAGCTTCAAATTGACTAATGTCTTGCAGAAAACAGAGAGTTGAGAAAACAGGCTTGAAAGGTTCACTTCTGTGGTCTCTAACATTACACCTAGCTACATGTTTGGGCATTTATTTCATATTTACATATGATACGATTTCAGCTCTGACACTTATTTCAGACATGCTTTAGTATGTGACGAGTCTGCCTGGGCTATTAACTCATTAACAAAAAAGAAAAAAAGTTTTTCTCCTCTGGTGAAAAGCTGTAATTTGCGCGATGGCAGTCTCTCAGTCAAATCTGGTCACATTTGTGTTTACTGTGACGGTGCTTTGCCACTCTGTGCCTGCAGGCGTTCCCTTCATCCTGCGCTGCGGGAAGGCCCTGAACGAGAGGAAGGCGGAGGTGCGGCTGCAGTTCACGGACGTCCCGGGGGACATCTTCGGGAAGCAGTGTCGCCGGAACGAGCTGGTGGTGCGCGTCCAGCCCAACGAGGCCATCTACGCCAAGATGATGAGCAAGAAGCCCGGCGTGCACTTCAGCCCCGAGGAGACGGAGCTGGACCTCACCTACAAGAGCAGATACAGGGCAAGTGTTTCAGCCAGCCGCGACTCCTAATGTCTGTTCTCTAGGACTGTAAACGTCTCCTAATGTCTGTTCTCTAGGACTGTAAACGTCTCCTAATGTCTGTTCTCTAGGACGGTAAACGTTATAGAGCAGATACAGGGCAAGTGTTTCAGCCATTAGTTGCTTAATGTCTGTTCTCTAGGACTGTAAACGTCTCCTAATGTCTGTCCTCTAGGACGGTAAACGTTATAGTCACACCGTCGCAGTCCCACCCCCTTTCATGACGACGCCAGGCCCAGGAAATGATTCCCAATGCATTTTTCATTCCATAGACATTTCAAAAAGTATTTATTTAAAGACGGTTACGCCGCGGACAAAGCCAACTCGAGTCGTGCCAACTCATGACGACAAACACAACATTTTGGACCAAACTAATAATTACAAAGAAGAAAAACGACAACAAAAAAGTGTTGTAACCTGCCGTTTTTTTCTTCTTTCTAATTATTTGTTGAATGAACGGAGAATCATTTCCTGGGCCCTGGTAGGGGGCGGGACTGCGACGCTCTATTGTCACTCCGCACTGTGACTATGGTGTCGGTGCATGACGATGATAGTCCCATGTTTGCCTTCCTATTCTCTACAGCCCTGGATCTTTTTAAAACGTCTTGCTCTTAATAAAAAGTAAAATCAGCTGAATGAAATGAACTAAAACCTTCTGCTCTCTCCTCAGGATGTGAACCTGCCAGACGCCTATGAGCGCCTCATCCTGGACGTGTTCTGTGGAAGCCAGATGCACTTTGTGCGCAGGTCTGTCCACTTGGAAAACCTACACCTTCTTATTATTAACCTACATTCTGTTGAAATGGCAGCACGCCACGTTGAGTGGTTTGTATACCACTAGGTGGTGCCATAAGGCATGTTTTCTGTTCCCTGATGCCGGCATCAGAGGAACAGAGAGATCAGATCAAAAAAATCATTAACATTCTGAATCACATCTTGATGATGTCATCAAGATGTGATTTTTTTCAGACCTCCAGTTTTAGGAAACACAGAATGGGGGGACTTTTTATTATTTCCATACAGCAGCTCTTGATTTAGGATTTAAACAATTATAGCTGTAAATTGGTTAATAACAAATGTATCTTGATGCAAAACATAACCAAAAAAATCTGACCCGTCTGAAGTGTACTGTACTGTACTGTACTGTACTGTACTGTACTGTACTGTACTGTACTGTACTGTACTGTACTGTACTGTACTGTACTGTACTGTACTGTACTGTACTGTCTAGTGTTGTATTGTGAGTTGAGTGAATGGTTACATGTTGTATTGTGAGTTGAGTGAATGGTTACATGTTGTATTGTGAGTTGAGTGAATGGTTACATGTTGCATTGTGAGTTGAGTGAATGGTTACATGTTGTATTGTGAGTTGAGTGAATGGTTACATGTTGTATTGTGAGTTGAGTGAATGGTTACATGTTGCATTGTGAGTTGAGTGAATGGTTACATGTTGCATTGTGAGTTGAGTGAATGGTTACATGTTGTATTGTGAGTTGAGTGAATGGTTACATGTTGTATTGTGAGTTGAGTGAATGGTTACATGTTGTATTGTGAGTTGAGTGAATGGTTACATGTTGTATTGTGAGTTGAGTGAATGGTTACATGTTGTATTGTGAGTTGAGTGAATGGTTACATGCCTAGTGTTGATGGAAGCACCAAACCCTTTCCCTTTCCAGAAGCAAATGTCCTATTTCTAAATATACCGTTGCTGTGTTTCTGTTCCCTGTCCAGTGATGAACTGAGGGAAGCCTGGAGGATCTTCACACCTCTCCTTCACAAGATAGAGAAAGACAAAATTAAACCCATTCCCTACAAATATGGAGGGTAAGAGTTCACTTATTTTTTATGGTTTATAAAAAAAATCTAACACGATAAGGAACATATGTCTGTCTCTGACTGTCTGGTGGAAACCTCATATATCCAAAACTGTTACTTTTCAGGATTCACATTTAAAAAACTGCAAAAGTAGCAGATTTACAAGCTGAAAACACATCTCCTCGAGACGGTTTTCAAGCTTGTAGAATCTGTAGATCTTCTACTTTTGATAATTTGGTATGACGCTGTTTTATGATCACGTAGGGTCCTCATGGGCAACTTTGACGATGGAGAGGGCCACTATATTTCCACACTCACTCCAGAGGGCCACAGTGCATATTACTGTCGTGGCAAAAAATAGCTGATCTACAAGCTCAAAACGCGCCGCACCACAGCACGTTTTGAGCTTGTAGATCAGCTATTTTTTGCTATTATTTGAATCCTGATGACATAAGAAAATATCATTTTTAATACTACTACATTTTAAAGCTACTAATTTAGACTGAAGTAAGTAAGGCTGGTCATCTTTGCAAATCAATAATAATATTAATAATAATACAAGTATTCTGATATTAACCCGAGGGCCACATTAAGTGTAGGTAAGGGCCGCATGTGACGTAGGGCGTTCATTTACAGGGAGATAAAAAAACACAAAAATGATGTGGAGATAGAGGTTTCTGCTTACCTTTCTTTGTAGTTGTTACGTCCCCACCAAAGGTCCAGGTGTTTTTTTTGTGCAAAAACTCCTTATTGGCTATTTTCCCTACCATAAGCCCTCAATGAATTGCATTGCATTGAATGGGGCTATGGGGTGTTATGCTATTTCCATCGAAAGAAGTAGTAAAGTGTGCCGCTTGGGATATTATTGACATTATGAAGAGAGGATATATACAAAAAAAATTGCATTTTGAGTGATGGAAATAAGCGAATTAGCACAACACCCCATAGCCCCATTCAATTCCCATGCAATTCATTTAGGGCTTATGGTAGGGAAAATAGCCAATAAGGAGCTTTTGCACAAAATAACACCTGGACCTCTTTGGTGGGGACGTAACAACTACAAAGAAAGGTAAGAAAGCCTTTTAGTATGGAATTCTCCTTTAAATATTGGGACTTAAATGTAATTGTCTTCCCTTTGGTCAGCCGGGGACCGGCCGAAGCGGACGAGCTCTCCAAGAGAGTGGGTTTCGTGTACGAAGGCACTTACAAATGGATCAACCCCCACAAACTGTGAGCTGTGAGGAAGACGAGGCGACGATGATGAAGAGTGGAGGGGGTGGAGGGGAGGGGAGGGGGGGGGGGCGGGGTGCAGCAGGGTAAGTGAGTCATGTCACTATTCCCACTATCTATGTGGACCGCCATCATCACAGAGGTTAAACCGTAAAGTCGAAGAGAGAAGACTTTTAAAAAAAAGCAACGTGGAAAAAGCTTTAGAAAAGCAACATGGAAAAAAGCTTTAGAATATCAAGGGATTATAAGGGGCCATGTCCACAGAAAATGTGCTACACACATGGATTAAAGTTCTCAGTCACCAGGACTGATTTCAAGTCATTCTTAATCCGTTTTACAAGAGTGTCAGAATGGGTCAATTTATTTTCTGCAAACTGTAGAAAAGCAGCAAATGATTCTACATAGTGTGTGCTAGTTGTTTTTGAAACACTAGTGCTTGTGTCACAACCGTTTTCCACAAATCACAGATTGGGGAATCGGGCCTAGCAAAGCATTTTCAGTCAGATTATATTTTATTTGGCTTTACTCCCTGCAAACACTTGCACTGAAGCTAGACGGGTCTGCTCACAGATTGTTCTGCGTAGACTCAGGGTTCCCACAGTCATTAAAAAATCCTTTTCCAAATTATTTTCAGATCAGTTAAAAAAAAAAGAACGAAAAATAAACTCACCAGACCTGGAAAAGGTTTTGGAATTAATGAAATGTAATAATCGTAATAATTAGTTTTTGTATATAATATAGCGTAATTGTTTTTTGTCTTAACATTACGTGAAATATTATGTAACCTGGTCGAATGTAGTGCCGCGCTGCACGAGCTGCTGGAGTGCGGCCTAAATGTATACAGGACGCCACATGATGAATAATAGATCTACAAGCTAACGACACGTTCCACCGTCATACGTTGTTAGCTTGTCGTTGGCTTGTAGACCTGTTATTTTTTTTCTCACGTGACACCTTCCTTCGCACCTTGGCACTGGTGGTGTAATAGCCTTAGTCGTGTTACTGCGCTGTATGATTGTTCTAGGCCTGGAAATGAGATCAAATTATTTGGAAAAGCATTTGAAAATGCATTGTTAGAAATGTGCAAGGACTGTTTAAAGAGGACGAGACGCGGTCCGACGGTGGTCCATGGAAGGAAAGAAACATGCGCAATGGGCTATATGCAGCCAACACTTCCGCGTTCAGCTTCCTTGGTCTCAAACTGTGCATGTTTCTTTCCTTCCTTCCTTCCATGGAGCAACATGGCGTCGCCCGTACGGTCTTCGCGTCTCGTCCTCTTTAGACAGTCCTTGGAAATGTGTGGGAAGTGGGAACCCTGCATGCGTGGCTCCACCCAAAACCACCTCCCTAAAAAAACCACACTGAAACGCGACGCTGGCTCTGTGTGAGGAGTGCTACGGAGCTAGCAGCACGTCTTTACCATAGCTAGTTTATGGCAGTCAGGAGGCGCTGCAGGCAGCTAAAAACAAAAGCCCTTTTCTGTGGACACGACCCCTGATTGTTGTAGTTCTCAGGAACTGTTTGTTGTCCCTCCACAGTTCCCTGGAGCCAGTTCATCAGAGCTTATATATATTAGACCAGGTCTTTTATTAGTAGGAATTTGAAACACAATATACAGTACGACAATATAGTAATATAATAATATAGTAATGTAATAATTATAATTAACAACCGTAAACATTGCTTTGTCGTAGCCATAGCATTTTTAGTATCATCATTAACATTCTAACATTTAACTACGTAAGACCCATTTAGACTGTGGGTTTTTAGCAAATGGCCAATCTACAACCTTCACAATGGGTCGTGAGCTTGTAGATCGGTTATTTTTGTGAAAATAGTTTGATAAAAAAAATAGGGACGCCACTTGGGTTATTGTTGTTACAGTGCATGTCCTCGGGACCAAATGAGGGAGGAACGAAACGGATGCTCTGATGAAATGGCTCCCTGTCGATGTCCACCAGGTCTTAGTCTTAGTGAGGACGGACACATTGAATGTGATTCTTATTGAACAACTTGGGGAACAAATCAACTCGGAGCAGAGCAGCACAATCCATTATTCTGCCTACACCAAGTCTCACCAGAGCCACATTTTACTAAAAGGAGGACTTCATTCTTTGTTTAACCTTATTGTCATACACTGTGCGGTTCTCAAACTTTTTCATGGTAAGGACCCCCAAATTGTATTTGGCCACAGACCCCCATCTGCATTTTTGTTTGTGCCAGGGGCCCCATAAGAGAAGATTTTCAGAATGATTCCAATTTTTTTTCTTTCTTTTTTTTCTCCGATTTTCTTTTTAAATCAAAAATATACCCAATCTACAAGCTTGTCGATCAGCCATTTTTAAGTATAAAACGGCATTTAAGTGGTTAAAAATGATTTTGCTAGAAATATAATGTTTTTATAGCATTAAAAATAATAAATATATAAATCATGTTTGCCTATACCAATGCCCTGACATCATCAGTAGGCAGGTTTAGTCATTTCAGATTTCGGAACTGTCCACAGTCGTCCTCTGAGGCACACAAGGTAGCCATTGAGGTGACCAATCATATGAACATAAGGTTGAAAATGGGTTTAAAGTGCTCCTTTAAAACATGTTCACTCCTGTATTTAACTTGGGTGATTCTCAGAACAAAATATACAAATCCTTCTCATTTTATCCACCAGGGGTCGCTATTACACCACGACATAAGCAATGTGATTCTGATGCATGCTATGCTTTGACTGCAGTTATTGGAAATTTCTTCATACAATTTGTATACTTTCTTTTTTTTTTTGTCGCCGTTTTGGACCAAGGAAATGGCTATTATAGCTGGCTGTGTTGTTTACAAAGAGAAGGTTTCTCTTCGTCACATTCATACTAGCAGTCTTTGAGCTTGCTTAAAGTGAGCTCTTGATCTGGTCTGTTTCTTAGCCTGCCTCTTTTGAGTTGCATTACTTTGTTTACATTATTTTCTTTTTACCAGGTTTATTTATGTTACTGGAGTTCATTCCAAATTTCAAATAGTCTAGAAGAAAGCAGTTGGTTTTGTCCTTATAGACCTACAGGATTTTGTCATTGACTGTACTTGTAAAGCTATAGCTACTGTATATTATTTCTAAAACTTGCAATAAATAAAAATTATTATATTATAAGTGTACCTGCCGTTTATTGATGTATTACGTAATTTGTTTTAACTTGCGTTTGGTTTTAACTTGAAAAATGCACTATACGGAATTTGTTCAAAGTGATGTCTTTGAAATTTGCTAACTTAATTTAATATTTAAGCCTTTTTAGACACTTTGGGCTGTATTTTGCGTGTCTTAAGTACCAGGTCTTATTACCTAACTTGAGTAAACTAAAGACCTGGAGGCGGCGTGATCAATGCCATTTGGCTATTCTGAGTGGCCAAAGAGCATTGACCACGCCTCCAGGTCTTTAGTTTACTCAAGTTAGGGAATAATACCTGGTACTTAACACACGCGGAATACAGCCCTTGGTCCCACTTCAAAGCCCAGAAATGAGATTATTAATGATATAATTAAGACATATAGGCCTACGGCACGGCACAGGTTCAAAAGCAAAGTTGATGCTGCGAGGCCGGTGCACGGCAAAATGAAACTATTTGATGACATTATAGAATCCATTTATTTCAAAGGCCATTTTTCACATTGCACATCATCCACCGAGTGATGTATCCATTATCCAAGAGGCAGGGTGGTGGTAATAAATGGCATTTCAGGAGGACGTTAAAAAGAGAATCATCAAGTCTTTGGTTTCACTAAAGCAGCAGACCAAGCCAAGACTTTTAGCAACCACAACATTGTATAAGGCACTGTTTTTTCCCCAAGAAAAAGGTTGCTATGCACATTCACAGTAGGCTAACACAGTACATGATATCAAACACGGAACTGAACTGGTACGGAATTGATCACAATAAAATGAGCAGATTAAGATTAAAAGATGAAGTGAGGTATCACATTCAACAACAAAAAGGTGTTGGCATTACATTGGGCGGCAAGGTTAACTATTATCTTAAGGTATGATAGGAGGACGGCCATGGACAAAAATGCAATATATTTGTATCGATGGTGACATATCGGGTTTCTTTTACATTTCCACAAATTGTCAAAAACAGCTCTCATTGTAGGCTGTACATTTTTGAAAGTATCAAATAGGGTTTGAGTAATTAAAACAAGAAAAAGAACATGCCATATAACAATATTAAGATATTCAAAACCCCAGACAATATCTCATAACTATATATATATATTTCCCAGCCCTACTTTAATGATAATTCCAATCTCCATGCGATAGTCAGATGTATCTTTGCCTTGTCAGCAGCTTTGCTGAGCTCAAAATGCACAGTTTGGTTTGCTATCAATTCTAACTAAACTTTATTGAGTTGTATTGCGACACATCACGTGTAAAAATGTGACTACAAGCTTCAAACATTTAGCCAAGGTTAGCCATTTGAAAATGTCTCAAATCTAGTTTAATGCTGCCTTAGGATGCTATGGCTACAGTGTCCATATTAGCAAATATTAGTAAATTGTAATATAATATTTTGCGGCATTCTGATTTCAGTTATTTAGGAAAAAGATTCCAAATGACTATCACATACAACATACATGCATCAGAGACTGATGGACGTATTTCAAGAACATAACCACAGTTATAATCACTTAATCCTTACGGCAAAACTAAAATAGTCAATCTACTCAAAACTAAAAAAGCCAAAATGGCAACAACAAAAAGCAGCCGAAATCACAATCGTGATCGTCTATTAATTTCGTATTTTGTGAGCTTGTAGATCTGTGCCATCTGTGGCGAATGTTCAAGCCCAGAATAACGACGCTACAGATGATGTGGTTAAACTAAATGCTGAACAGACACACACTGTCCAACGGAACCTCCACCTCCCTGGAGAGTGGATGGACGTGGTTCCACACATCAGTGGAGGATGGGAGGCTTGCTGCGTCTCAGCTGTGGAGTGACTGGTGATCTCTCATCTATTGAATAACAGGTTGACAACTGGTGGTGACCATTAATTCCTTGCTAGAAGGCACTGTTTCAGTGCATGCATGCGTTTCAATGCATGCTCCTGACGTAAAAAAAAACCCAAAATCGGTTTCGGACGACTTTCGGCAACTAGTTGGGAAATCTGTGGCTGAAGGAGTGTCCGAAAGAAGAAGGAAAAAGTTATCGGAAGTTCTGAATGACATAAAAATGTAGTGATCTCTTTGCGAAACAGAGTTCGGACGTCGGAAAGGAGCCTGTGGTTCTGGATGGTTCTGTGAGCAGCCGGGTCAGTATGTGGTTCTGGACGGTTCAATGTATTATACATACATACATACAGTATGTTCTGGATGGATGTTTCAGTGTTTACAATACATGTGTACTGGGTGGATGGTTCAATGTTTACACGTGTTATGGATGGATGGTCCTGTGTGTTGTTCACATGTGTTATGGATGGTTCCTGTGTGTTGTTCACATGTGTTATGGGTGGTTCTATGTTCACATGTGTTCTGGGTGGTTCTGTAAACAGCTGATGAACTCCGCAACAGGACGGTTCTGGTAGCAGATCTGATAGACGGCGTTGAACAAGGGGAACCTGTGAAAAGAGCAGAGTCTGCGTAAAAACGTAGCGCGTGTCCAACCATCAAACCACAGACAGGGCTATTAACCCGTTCTGACCTGAGATCAGATTCATACGAGGTTTCCACTGGGACACACACTGGTCTGATTAACCCATTCTGACCTGAGATCAGATTCTATAAAAATGTCAGTCGTTCTTCGATTTTTCAAAAATAGCAGACCTACAAGCTCGTAGCGCGCCACTCGGTGGCGCGCTACGAGCTTGTAGATCTGCTATTTTTCAATAGCTAAAGCATAACATGATGCTATAACACCAAAATGGGTTCCCGTTCAGAATGGGTTAATATTATAGCTGACTACGACTAAATGGGAAGAGTACATTCCGGTTGGAAAATCAGAACGAAGAGAAAGACCTGAGCACGCAAAAAATTACTACTTACTTATCGGTGAGTTTCTTGTTGTCAAGGATGGTGTGCACCTCAGCAGCGGTCGCAGGTCCCTGCAGCTTCTGACCGTTTAGCATCTCCTTCTCCAGCTCCTCTATGGACTGAGACAGAGAGGAGACAAGGTGGTCGTTATTTTATAACCCATAATTGTCCTTTAACCCATTTAGGCCTGACGTCGAATTTTTTTTAAAAAAGTCATTTTTTTTCCTGAAAAACGTCATGTTTCTATATCAGTGGTTCTCAATATTTCATGTCAAGGACCCCCAAAAATATATGAAATTGGCCGCTGACCCCCATCTGAAAATGTGTTATTGTTTCAGGGACCACCTCCCCCAGAAGCAAAGATTTGAGTTAAAAATGTTCGCTTTGAAAGAATATATATTCAAAGCTTTGCACCAAAAAATAAATAAATAGCAGACCTACCTACAAACTCGTAGTGCGCCACTCGCCGTATTTTTGGCCGTGAGTTTTTTGCATTACCAACATTACCATTATAGGTGTATTATTATCAGTATGAAGGACTAAACCGTACATATTTTATTCATTACAACTAGGGATGCACCGATATGGACATTCTTGCCCGATACCGATGTTTAAAATGACAATTTAGCCGATACTGATACCGATATATGTACATTTCGCTTTTATTTCCCCCTTTTGTGCCAGAGAAACAAATGCATCTTCAATACAAGACATAATTTATTATACACATACTGTCCTTCCCACAGATTACACACACCCAACGGGAGTTTGAAACTATGACCCATGACAAAAAAGAAACTCCCATAGCCATTGGGAGAAATCCAACAATGTGCAAACACAGCAGCAAGATCTGTGAACCGTTGTGACAACATGGTTAGCCAATGGAACACAGACCCTAAGGACTGCTATCTGTACCGTACGGTTGCACCAAGTAGACCATTCACAAACGCACATGTAAACAGAGCTGCTACCTTTAAACAGATCTTAAATCTGAGATGTATGTATACTATTTAAATAGTCCTGAGAAAAATGCTGCCATTTGTCTCAAAAAAGTACATAACGATGCAATGTGACATAGCTCTGTTTACAAAATGCTGTACCCCCTCCAACTGTATATACTAATATCTCATTTTGTATTGTGACACTTGCTTTGGCAATGTAAATGTTTGTTTTTCTAATGCCAATAAAGCTCTGTTCCATTTAGTGTAGCACAGTGGCTCCATTCTGGGCGGGAACCCCTTTTGGTGTTAGCATTATGTTGTGCTTTAGCTATTGAAAAATAGCAGATCTACAAGCTCATAGCGCGGCACTCTGCTATTTTTGAAAAATCGAAGAACGGCTGACAGAAACATAGCTTTTTCAGAAAACGGTCAGGATTTAGAAGACTTTTTTTTTAAATCTGATCTCAGGTCAAAATGGGTTAATTTTCATAACACAAATTGTAGAATCTAGATTATGGGATCGCCATAATCTCATCTTCAACAGTGCCATGTCTTTTTTTTTAGCCAGTGACACAGATGCCACCCCTAACCCTATTGAACCCCTCCATGACGACACCATGAGTTGTTACTCCATCAGTGCAACAATCAGCACAGTGTTCTTCAAGATGTCTCCATACTTCACCCGGCCATGCAGACAGAATTCCCAGAGAGAGAGAGAGATGTTGGCACACATTCAATGGTGGGAAAAGTGTTGCAAGTAAAAGTCCGAAATTCAAAAAAGTACAAAAAGTATTGGTATCAAAATGTACATAAAGTCCCAAAAGGTAATTTAGAATGTCAACAAAATCTTTTGAAAATAGTCACAAAGTTAATATCTCTTTTGGTTTTGGTTTCCTGCATTTTGCTTTCAAAATTATAATTTTCATGAATTCAAAAACTCAAACATGTTTCGATTTTTTTTTATAAACAAATTAATTTAAATAAAATTGAATAAATTCCATAAATTGGTGATTGGCTATTTTCACTAGTTTTGGGGGGGAAAACATCACATTTCTCTTTTGGGTCTGGTGCTATAAAAGTATTGGGAACCACTGATAATAAATAAGATACAGCACTGACTGTCACGGCCCACTCCTCTGCCTTTGTGTTTGAGCCTTGACTATGGCTCCAAACCCTGAACTCTTATTATGACATGACCATTTTGTGTTTAGTTCATGTTCTGTAATACCTTGAATGTAATGCCTTGAACGTTAAAGAAAGAAAGCGCTTGTCATGTGTGATGCCTTTGAACACTTATGACAGTCCTAAATCCTAATTAGGTTTTGGACTGTATTTGGCCTTGTGGTGTTTGGTTTTGGTTTACTGTTACTCTGTTGTTGTTTTGGCTGTGTCTTGTTTTGTAGTATCGTTCTGTGCTTTCCTGCCTCCTCTTGTTGGTGTTTCCTGTTCTGTCTTACCTACCTGATTGATTATTGTATTCTAGTCACCTGTGTTCTGTTTGCCTGTTAGCCTATCCTGTGTTTGATTGTATTTTGAGTTCACCTGTGTCCTGTTGTTACCCCTGTCTACTTAAGCCCTTTGTTTGCAGTGTGTGTCCTTGTTGGGTCTGTAGACCTTTGTCGAGTGAGTTTTGTGCCTGATGTTGCCTATGTTTTGCCTTTTGGAATACCCCTGATTTATAGTCAAATAAACACCTTGAAGATAATCTACTCTGCATCTGGTTGCCTGCTTTTGGGTCCTATAAACTCCGTAATTCATTCCTGACACAGAACACAAAACAAAACACATTTCCAAACGTCTATCGGCGTGTCAGTCAGAAGAACGGCTCTCTCTCTCTCTCACCTTCCCCGTCTTGGCGAAGGCCTCGGCCACCTTGCGGTTGCGCCCGCCGTAGCAGGTGGTGATGAGGTCGGCCACGCCGCAGCTCTCCAGGAAGGTGGCGGAGGAGACGGGCCCCGCCGTGCAGAAGAGGCGGGCGAAGGCGATCATCTCCATCAGGCCCAGCCGGATCACCGCCGCCTTGGTGTTGTCCCCGAAGCCCAGGCCGTCGCAGAACCCCGCGCCCACCGCCACGATGTTCTGGAGAGGGGAGAGAGAGACGGGGATGGTGAGCTCTAACTACAGAACCGCCACGATGTTCTGGAGAGGGGAGAGAGAGACCAGGATGGTGAGCACTGACTACAGAACCCCGCGCCCACCGCTACGATGTTCTGGAGAGGGGAGAGAGAGACGGGGATGGTGAGCACTAACTACAGAACCGCCACGATGTTCTGGAGAGGGGAGAGAGAGATGGGGATGGTGAGCACTAACTACAGAACCGCCACGATGTTCTGGAGAGGGGAGAGAGAGACGGGGATGGTGAGCACTAACTACAGAACCGCCACGATGTTCTGGAGAGGGGAGAGAGAGACCGGGATGGTGAGCACTAACTACAGAACCTCCACGATGTTCTGGAGAGGGGAGAGAGAGACCAGGATGGTGAGCACTAACTACAGAACCTCCACGATGTTCTGGAGAGGGGAGAGAGAGACGGGGATGGTGAGCACTAACTACAGAACCGCTACGATGTTCTGGAGAGGAGAGAGAGAGACCAGGATGGTGAGCTCTAACTACAGAACCCCGCGCCCACCGCTACGATGTTCTGGAGAGGGGAGAGAGACCAGGATGGTGAGCTCTAACTACAGAACCGACACGATGTTCTGGAGGGGGAGAGAGACCAGGATGGTGAGCACTGACTGATAAAGAATTATCACAATGCCCGTTTCATTCATTAAGTTTCTAAAAAACAAATGTTGGTACCGGTATAGCAGTGATGCTCAAGCGGCTCATATTGCTTGTGCATCTATTTTTTAATAGCCAACGTAAAAAAAAAAAAGATTAGATCCTCCTGGTTTGAATGGGTTAATTCAGTAGTTCTCAAAACTTTTCAGACCCCCAAAAAAATCACATTTGAGCTGCTAATCATCTGGGGACAACAAAGTAGGCCAGGGCGTTCATTTACAGGGGTAAATCATAAATGACTGCCCTGGCCTATACTTTACGTCATACAACAACAGTAGCTAACCTTCAGGGCTCCACAGATTTCCACCACATCACACTCTTCCACCACGGTGACCCGGAAGTTCTTGGTCTGCATCAGTTCCTTCAGCAGAACGCCATTGTCCTTATTCTTACACCCTGCACACAGAAAGTCATGTTTTATTTTATTTTTATTTACACCCTTTTTTGATTTAATACTTTAATATTATTAGACACAAATGTAAACAGCACGTGGTACGGTCAGACATTAAGGCTAAAAAGGATTACACAAAAAAATATAAATCCTGGGGACACATTTCCATTGTGGTCCTATGTACCTGTATTCAATTAATCAACATAGCAGATACAACATTAACACTAATACATAAATACACAAATACAAACATGAGAGACGCGCGGGGACAATATTGCCTCCCCTTTTGGTCTCCTGATAGATGTTTTTTTTCCAGGCCAATTTTGAAAGAACAGAACACAATGTTACACATCCTTTTAATGGATGCTGTCAGGGCATTAGAGTATAGTACTGTAGACTGAGAATTGTCCCATGTTTGTCCTACATTTGGGTGGTAGCCTACTGTCCAGGATCATCATCATGAACGGTCCCTCTAGTGTTGTGGCTGTGGGCACTCACTTTGGAGAAGTATAGTTAGTCTAGTTAAGTATGAGGGTATTGGCTGCCTATCTTTCAGCACACAATCTTATTCTTTACACCCTCTGCACAGAGAAAGTATTTGACTGCACAGAGAAAGAGGAAGGCCTCCTATAGGGTCTACTATATAGGGGCAGTAGCTGACTGGGTATAAAGGCCGCCTGGGGAACTGGAAGGTAGCCAGTTCAACCCTTTATATGCGCTGAAGTGTCCCATAACAGAGTGGTAAATGGTGCATGTATATAGCACTGTCGTGGAAATTTAGGGATAAACATCTAATAATACTCCAAGTTACAGAAGTTACAGTTTGGTGCTGTTCGGCTGTTGTTTATGACGTCACTGTCCCATTTGGTGAATGCCTTGAGGCTATATTATGTTGGGGGTTGGTTGTGTGGGACTGAGCTATAAAAGCTGTAGTCTTTCTCCATTCTGGGAGTCAGACTGGGGTTTCCATACATGAACAGGTCATGTAAGTCTTTCTCCTTACTCGAGTAAAATGCTTATACTCTAGAACTCTGATATCTTGTGTTGCCTCATTATTCATTGTTTATGAATTGTCTTTTGAGCATGTGTCCCACAGACTGCCTTTACAGCACCGTTATCCAAAGTGCTTTACATTCACGCACACACAAGGCACGTTGGCACCTTGGAAAAGACCTAGATCTAACCATCTCAGCAGTCATCAGCTGGGTGAAGCCCCCTCCCCAGTGACCAGACACTATACTACCTTTCCTTTTACAAGATGAAATGAAGCCGCTTGTTATTTTACAGAGCAAAAGACTGTATTAGTATCCTGAGTCAATAGGTGTTATTTTACAGAGCAAAAGACTGTATTAGTATCCTGAGTCAATAGGTGTTATTTTACAGAGCAAAAGACTGTATTAGTATCCTGAGTCAATAGGTGTTATTTTACAGAGCAAAAGACTGTATTAGTATACTGAGTCAATAGGTGTTATTTTACAGAGCAAAAGACTGTATTAGTATCCTGAGTCAATAGGTGTTATTTTACAGAGCAAAAGACTGTATTAGTATCCTGAGTCAATAGGTGTTATTTTACAGAGCAAAAGACTGTATTAATATCCTGAGTCAATAGGTGTTATTTTACAGAGCAAAAGACTGTATTAGTATCCTGAGTCAATAGGTGTTATTTTACAGAGCAAAAGACTGTATTAATATCCTGAGTCAATAGGTGTTATTTTACAGAGCAAAAGACTGTATTAGTATCCTGAGTCAATAGGTGTTATTTTACAGAGCAAAAGACTGTATTAGTATCCTGAGTCAATAGGTGTTATTTTACAGAGCAAAAGACTGTATTAGTATCCTGAGTCAATAGGTGTTATTTTACAGAGCAAAAGACTGTATTAGTATCCCGAGTCAATAGGTGTTATTTTACAGAGCAAAAGACTGTATTAGTATCCTGAGTCAATAGGTGTTATTTTGTCTCTGTCGGGTGTAAACCTCATTATGTCTAAAACTAGCAGATCTACAAGCTCAAAACGCGTCGCTTTTGGGCCGTGTTTTGAGCTTGCAGATCTGCTACCTTTGGTGCTTTTGTGTGACGCTGTAGTGTGACGCATGTAGGGAGTGAGTCTCTGACAAAACACTAACGGACCCTGACCTGAAAAATGTGACATGCCAGCAGGGATGTGACACAACATGTTTGGCTTATCAGCTATAGTGGTTGGTAGATAAAATAAAAATAAAAACACTAACCAGTCAGGCATACATTTTACCAGCTAAATGTGATAAGTAGCGTTTGGGGTATATTGCCTTGTACAGTATTAAAGATCTACAAGCTCAGAACGAGACGCTTTTCACTGCGTCTACAGCTTGCAGATCTGCTACTTTTGATGCTTTTGAATGATACAGTGGTATGATAAAGTATGCTAATTTACAACAACAAAAAAGACAAAAAACACAAAAAGTTCCATTGTGGAGATAAGAGGTTTGTGCCCGACAACAACAACAACTATACTATCCGTTTTCAATGAATAGCATAAACATAATAAGTTTCGAGTTGACAAACCCACGAGGGTTGTGAGATCAAAGCCCTGTTGGGAGGTCTGGGGCATGGTGATACAGCCTATCAGAGTCAAACACTTATCATTTAATGACCGAGCAAACTGCAATTCAATGTAGACACACCTCAAACACTGTCTGCCGCTCTGAAGTAAATATAAAAATGATTAGTGTGTGTGTGTGTGTGTGTGTGTGTGTGTGTGTGTGTGTGTGTGTGTGTGTGTGTGTGTGTGTGTGTGTGTGTGTGTGTGTGTGTGTGTGTGTGTGTGTGTGTGTGTGTGTGTGTGTGTGTGTGTGTGTGTGTGTGTGTGTGTGTGTGTGTGTGTGTGTGTGTGTGTGAGAGAGAGATCAGCCCCTCTGTCGATTGACAGTGTTGTCACTTTTCACTGAGAGAGCCCTCTCTCTGCGTAGTGGCGTCTTCCAGAGAGAACTGATCTACATGCTGGCAACGTTTCAAATTGCTAGGCATCATTCACTCTCTTTTGGCACGTTACTCCCTTTATGCTTACAACAGTGCACTGAAAACACTTATTTTCCATGATTTAGGACACTTGCCGGGCGTTTCTGACATGCACTCATTTACTGTAAGGACGAGGTGAGATCGTTTGACTGGTCCTGTAAATGCACCACATTATCGAATGATAGTTACAAACGGACCGCAGAAGCTATTTCTCGAAAATTCTAATATTCAGGAAGTGGTCTAATATTTTTACACGCCAGAGTGGCTGGGTAGTCTCCATAATCACCCGATTCGACTGTTATCAACAGACTAGACCGCAGTGATCACTTAGGATCAGTACGATTGTTTTCGACGAGGAGTATGGGCATGCTCTGCTGACTGAAAAGAATAAAAAAAACGACAGGATTAAGTTTGGCGAACATGCGTTAACCCATTCTGAACGGGAACCCATTTTGGTGTTAGCACTATGTTAAGCTTTAGCTATTGAAAAACAGCAGATCTACAAGCTCATAGCGCGCCACCGAGTGGCGCGCTACGAGCTTGTAGGTCTGCTATTTTTGAAAATTCGAAGAACGACTGACATTTTTTAGAATCTGATCTCAGGTCAGAATGGGGTTAATCAGACCAGTGTGTGTCCAGTGGAAACCTCGTATGAATCTGATCTCAGGTCAGAATGTGTTAATATTAGGACCGTGCTGCGACATTGCGTTTAGGTTTAGGGGAGGATATGAGGAGGCTTGTCGTTTTCAGTAGGCTCCCAGCATGCCCAGTAGACCTGACTAGACCGATAAGATCGGTTAACGTGTTATCATGTCCAGTAGACCTGACTAGACCGATAAGATCGGTTAACGTGTTATCATCAACGCCAGTCGCAGCCAGTAGGCTCCAGACGGCTAGATAAGATAAGATAAGATCGGTGTAATAAGTAACCTACTGGGAATTATCGGTTGATTTTCCGTCGAAACGGCTGCCATAATCTACCAGCCAAAGCAATGCATTCGGTTGGGTGTTTAAGGCAAGCTGTGCTGCATTTTACAACAATCCTCTAATAGCCACCATCAAGCAAAGGGTGTGTGAAGAAAGTATGAATAATATAACTATAGCTAACCAATGGTGGTCTCGCAGAACTTCTCGTCAGCCACCTCGTTGGCGATGTTGGCTCCCATCAGAACACTCATGGTGATGCCCAGCTTGTCGTGGATGACGTCGCTGATGAGCTTCAGGCCGTCAGGGCCCTCGTCCACACCCTGGAGGAGAGAACAGAGACTTATGAGCTACAGACACACCCTGGGAGGAGAGAACATGAGACGTATATGAGCTACAGACAGACCCTGGAGGAGAGAACATGAGACTTATGAGCTACAGACAGATCGTCCACACCCTGAATTTAGAACCGACAGCGACAATATGAAATGTAACAAAAATGTGGAAACTAAATAAAGATTATTAATAATAATTTAGTCCCTACCTGCCTTTTGGGTATTTTATCACTGACATTTGTCCTTTGCATGTATTGTAGGCTACCCACCCTAACTGTTGGGACCAGTGGATGTCATTACTAATGTATTAATTATTAATACAAATAAAGCCTGTCTGTCTCCCTACAGACCATGTCTCCATGTCAGCCACTCCCACATTCCATTCCTTCTCTCAGTGCTTGCCACACACCTGCTCACACTCCCTCATTATCCCCACAGTGCCACGCCCCTTTCACACCTGAGGACACTGCTCCAATCATCCTGCTCCCCATAAGACTGGACTCATTCCACACAAACACTGCCAGTACGTACATACTATTCTGTTCCTGAGATGTTTCCTTGCAGTTCTTTCTTCGTCCTGTGCCTCTGTGAGATTTTGGTATTTTTGGACATTACACTTCGTGTAAGGTTTGCTTTTTGGACTTTTGAACTGTTTTGCATCCCTGTTTTGAGTTTGAACTGTCTATTTTGCTTCCCTGAGTTTCTGCTTGCAACCTTTGTAATCTTTGTTGGAATTAATAAATAAGTTAATTTGAACTTTCCTGCTTGTGGCTTCTGCATTTGGGTTCTATCTCCTGCCAATCGTGACAGTACATGCACTATACTCTAACTTCAACAGGGTGTCCGAGACCCCTCAGAGTTACTACAGGGGACCCCTAGGGGGTCCTCAGAGTTACTACAGGGGACCCCTAGGGGGTCCTCAGAGTTACTACAGGGGGGGCCACCTAATCTTTGTGTGATTAACCCGAGCTTCTATATTCATCCCTATTTGCTGAAAATGGCAGATCTACATACAGTACAAGCTCACAGCCACAGCCTATATCACAGTGTGACAGTTGGGAGCTTGTAAATCTGCTATTTTCAGTGAAGGGATGTCGTGTAGGGGGGGCAGACCAGAACAACTCTCAACAAAATGTGCTAATACAGCATCACAATCATTTTAACCACATGATCTTGTTGGCTATTTGAAACAAATAGCACATCTACACTCTCACAGTGCATCACTCAGCCTCGTGCAAGCTTGTACATCTGCTATTATTATTTTTTATCGAAAATGTTGTAAGATTTTGAACCATTTAGGTTTTCTTTTCTGTCCTTTTCCTGTTTAGATGATTGACGTTCAGTGTTCAGACCAACCTTGATGAGACTCAGTCCCAGCGCGTCGGTCTTTATCTTCCCCTTCATGGTGTCACACGCTCTACCGATGAACTGGTGAGGGATGACGAAGATCAGGATGTCTGCATCACAGGACGACTCCAACAGGTCTGCAACGGCAACCTAGGAAAGGTCATTATTATTAAGTACATTTGCTTAAGGTGTGCATCGGGCCATCGGCCTCACGATAACATTTGACACGCGCGCATTGAACCGTTTGAGCGAAGCTATGTGTGCTAGTAGTAATAACACAACGTGGATTAGACACACACGCAAAGGCCGCAAGTGTGACCGGTCGCTGCGTCGCCATGAAGACATCCAAAGTGCCCTCCCTCCCGCTTGTAGAACGCAGTGTGTGGACACGGGCTGTAAATTACATCATTTATAAGTTTGCAGCGTTCTCTATGTGTAAAAGAAAAGGCCTATTCATGCTAAAGTTTTAGGTGATACGGTGACCACCGAAACGGTGGTGGTTATAGTAAAAACAGAGACATGTGTTTGGGTGAGCGGTGAGTCGCTTACCACCGTGGGACGTGACGTCATGTTGTAGTTTTTGGTGGTCACCTTATCACCTAACGAAGGTAATAGAGCATGCACCTGAGGTGCATGCACCTCCACTCTAGCCCAGGTGCTGGACAAGAGGATGCAATAGAGTCCGCAACACTGGTATGAAAACTCAGCTCCACTGGTTTATTTGATTCGATCCCTTAGGTCGGATTTTTCTTCAGGAATAGTGTGACAGGGACCTTTATACAGGAAGGGGTACAACTGATTGGCTCTCTAACGATGGGTGGTGACTATACCATACGATGGGTGGTTTTCATACCAGTGTTGCGGACTCTATTTTGTCCTCTTTCACCTTATCCCCTTAAAACTGGATTATGAAACAGAGTGGCCGTGCACTGTGTGTCTATCTGGCAGTGGCCTGTGCGGGGTTTGATTAATTCATCCCATAGCTTGAGGGGCTGTAACTATGGTGACGTAAAAACGCTAAAATAAACAGCGTATACTTTGGGAAAGTGAAAAACGATCAATTTTCAGTTGCTCCAGCCACTGGAACCGGGCAGGACAGACATTTTACTTATTTATCCTTATTCCTTATTTTAAGACGGAGTATGTTTGGTCCTTCAAGTATATATTTGATTGCAATACTTGTTTACTTTTACCCAAGTAAAATGATGAATACAGGTCTTGCAGGACAGGAGCGCACAGTACACTGTGTGGTGCTATTTTTACTTCAGTAAAATACTGTATCTAAGTACTGTTTCCATCACTGCTATAGGGTTGAGGCCAGGACACAGTGAAAGGTACAACCCGTTCCTGAAACGCAGTGAAGACACAGATTTTCCCAAAACAATCTGTTCCGTTTTAACCCAAATACAGGATGTATGACAAAGGTTAGGGCTGCTATCACCCTGATGTTCAGGTTCAGGTTCAGGTTCATTTGTCATGTGCATAGATACAGAGTATAATTAAATACAATGAAATTTGTTTTGCTCAGAGCACTCTCAGTCTTACATACACAGGACATAAACAAACATCTATAGTGCAAGAAAAGACCAAAAACAGGAAAAGAAAAGTGCAAGTGAAGTGACAAAACAGTTGCAATACAGTTCAAGGTCAGCTGTTCAGCAGCCTGACTGCCCCCTGGGGGTAGAAACTGTTACTGAGACGGGTGGTGGTGTGAGATTTGATGCTCTGGAGTCGCTTTTTGGAAGGGAGTAGTGTTCTATTATGAAGTACTGTACATCGATGGTCTCTGTTAGTGTTCTATTATGAAGTACTGTACATCGATGGTCTCTGTTAGTGTTCTATTATGAAGTACTGTACATCGGTCGTCTCTGTTAGTGTTCTATTATGAAGTACTGTACACCGATGGTCTCTGTTGGGTTGGGTGGAGATTCAACAGTAGCAGATCTAGAGCACTCTAAGTTTGAAATGCATCGCTTTGCGGTGCGATTCGATATTGTGGACCCTGCTATTCTTTTATGCCTTCGCGTTACGCTGTAGTATGATCTCAAGTCAGTTATTTACTAAAGAAACCTGTGTGAACTGAGTGGTGCAACTCCCCTCACCCCTCTCCCCCTGCCTCTCTCTCTCTCTCTCTCTCTCTCTGTAATTAGCAGGCAAAAGTGCAACACTATCTCTCTCTCTCTCTCTCTCTCTGTGTTTCTGGCACAACAGCGCCACTTTTGCCCCTACTGGTACTCTAAACATTGGGTCACAGTGAGTGACATAGTCCCATAGTCCCAGAGGGACATTGGGACATAGTGAGTGACATAGTCCCATAGTCCCAGAGGGACATTGGGACATAGTGAGTGACATAGTCCCGTAGTCCCAGAGGGACATTGGGTCACAGTGAGTGACATAGTCCCATAGTCACATTGGGTCACAGTGAGTGACATAGTCCCATAGTCCCAGAGGGACATTGGGTCACAGTGAGTGACATAGTCCCAGAGGGACATTGCTGTTCCTTGGAACCACTAGTCTAGTCCCATAGGGTGGTTGCACCACTAGTCCCATAGGGTGGTTGCACCACTAGTCCCATAGGGTGGTTGCACCACTAGTCCCATAGGGTGGTTGCACCACTAGTCCCATAGGGTGGTTGCACCACCAGTCAAAAACACAATAAGTTTTAATATGGAGATTTCAAGAGGTTTCTAACCGACAGCGGTTATTATAATAGCACTCAACCCTCCAGTTGAAATAGTTATTCATTTTAGTTTGTATTATTGCTCCTGGCTCATCAACCCCAGAGTCAGTTTCTGAATGGATGTAAACGTTATTTGATCCCCCTTTAATGAAACTTCTATTTTTGCCTTTTCATCTAGCCTACAACAGCTGCTGACACAGGGCATGTTAGGAATAGGAAGAGTGTGTATTTGCAGGTCTACGCGCGTGCGTGCATGCGTGTGTGTGGAAGATTCATCTCTACAGTCCACAAAGAAGGCCTCAAACCAGTGTGAATTGTAGCCTCAGTTTTTTGTTCTTAGCTGACAGGAGTAGCCAAACTTCTACTGCTGTAAGTAACCTATATCTGGCTTGACCTGTTGAGTATTCATAGACGCTCTACTGCAGGGTCGGCAACCTCTTTGACATGAAGTGCCTTGTTTTTATTTTCTTGATAGTCAGTGTGCCATACCATACCATACCATGTATATATACTCCAGGGAACAGAGACGCACAACTTACTGCATTGACTTATTTATTAGAATCAGGTGCTATGAAGCTCACGGCGAAACGAGTTGTGCTAATAAATAAGTTGATGCAGTAAATTGTCCGTCTTTGTTCCCTGGAGTGTGCAGTCCCTTCCTTGGAAGGTTTTTCTCTTTGTTGATGTCTATGCCTGCTAACTAGACTTGCACCTCCTACGGGTCTTTTTGGATGTGCAGGAGTCCCTTTTTTGTCTCATATATATATATATACTGTATATACACACACATTAAAAAACATGAACATATATAACCCACCTATCTCCCTCGCCAGTTTGTATGAATGTAGAATTATGTGAAGGATGTAACTTTCATAAAGACTTAATTTCATTGACTATACGTGTAGTTTTTAAAATAATTTTACATTTAATTAAAGATAAATCCTCCCTCTCACACTTGTGCCATTCTGCCAGCAGAGCACTGATCACTGACACCCTCCCCTGTGCCAGTGTTGGAACCCTGTGCTGTACCGCATACCTGGGTTGTAACGGTCGGTAACTTGAGTTACTGTTGGCCGATCATTCTCCTCTGACCTCTGACCTCTGGCCTCAAACAAACCATGTTCTGTGATTTGTTAATGGGTGCGTTCGGATTGGAAATGCGCCCTGAATGCACTGGTGTGCTCTCTTGTCGTTCGTTTATTCAGTGCACTCGGTGTGTTCCCGGGTGTGCCGAGTGCCCGCACTGAGCGGCACTATACCCTGAAGCTGGGGTCGTCCGGTGTGAATGTGTCACAGCTGTGGTCGTTCGTAAATAAGGCACACTGACTGAACGCACTCTGTGACGTCACCGGCCACCACACTCAACAAACTGACCACAACATTCCCGGTGCGCATTTCCGAACGCACCCAATAATGACTGAGAACCGCTGGTCTAAATGCGTTGAGTTGCAGCTACCGTACGATTGGCTGATTTGTGTGTGGCGCGGTTGGAGTGGTCGTGGAGTGGGCGTGGCCAGTGTAGTATTATTATTATTATATTTTTATATTGTTGCTGTCGGGCAGAAACCTCTTTATCTCCATCCTTTCACTTTTTTTCATAAATGTAACGCCCTACTTGAACATACTACAGTGTCACTCAAAGGTACGAGACCCACTGGAGGAGAATAGATTCATTATCTTTCATAAGCGACGTGTTTCGAGCTTGTAGGTCTGCTATTTTAGCCATTTTCTTTAAATGTTTTATCCTCACAAGTAACAGTTTGACATCTGATGTTTCCACCAGACCGAGACGATAATAATACAGACATCAAACTCCAGGAATGAACATTAAGGCTGAAAGCTGACATTCATTCCAATCAGTTTCACGGCGTTTGTTGTTTTTTTTTTTACAAGAAAACAGTTTCTCACCACGTTGGGCGGCAGCTTCCTTCCAGGGAGGTACTTCACGTTCTCATGGTCCGTGTTGATGATTTCTGTCAGTTTGCGTCCGTCCACCATCTCCTCAAACACCCACATCTTTACGGTGTTGTCGAACTTTGGATTCTCAGCCGCGTTGAGGCCAACTATCTTGGCGATGGCCGAACCCCTGCGATGTTTGGAAGAAGGACAGAGTGACACACACAAGGATTAATGTTCAAATCACACGATATTGTAGTCAGAGAAGTTTAACCCATTCTGACCTGAGATCAGATTCTAAAAATGTCTTCTACATCCTGACAGTTTTCTGAAAAAGCTATGTTTCTATATGTCAGTCGTTCTTCGATTTTTCAAAAATAGCAGACCTATAAAGCTCGTAGCGCGCCACTCGGTGGCGCGCTATGAGCTTGTAGATCTGCTATTTTTCAATAGCTAAAGCATAACATAATGCTAACACAAAAATGGGTTCCCGCCCCCAAAATGGGTTAATGTTCAAAATTCAAATCACACTATATTGTAGTCAGAGAAGTTTAAAAGCTAGCAACAACAATGTGTCATTCAATGGTCTACTCTGTGGCTTCCAGCTGCAGGATTTAGCAACAACAACAAAGCTATTTCACTGGAAGGAAGCTACATACAGTAGCTTTGTTGTAACACTCATATTAATGAGTAATCAGAAATTAGAATATAGAGCTATTTAACGCTTATATTAACCACCTGTAGCATTAATATTACACTCTGGCTTACAGTACATCACCTTAGGCCACCAAATCTTCTGTATTAATGTATGACCAATTCCCACCAATATGAAGACGTAAAATAGACGTAAAAACAGAGCACAATACATTTAAAAGGAAACTCATGTTATAACAATGCTAGTGTCCAGACAGAGTTTATTGTAATTAACTTATGTGACAGCAGCCTGGCTGGCATTTCACTCTCCTTAATCCAAATCCCCATTAATCAATGAAGTCCATAGTCCCATGAGGAATGTGGTTGTCATGGCCACATACATTCCACAGATTAAAAAATAACACACCCAATCCAATCTGTGTATAAATGTTGTGAGAACTTGTGACTCACAATGTTTTATCAACCATTCAATACCCAATACATCACATGACTACAAAACATACTCGATCACCATTATATTCTAATATATCTGTCTTTACTGCTTCACCTTGTGTATACACATCTGCACCTATTTTACCTATTGATGATGTGGCACCAGAAGGTGGGGCAGAAAGAGAATGAAAGGAACGTTTGCTAGGGAAGGTAGGGGACAGGTGAGCAGCAAGTGGTCCCAGGGCCATGTGTGTGTCAAGCTCTGTTGTTACCACAGCGTGGTTCAGAGGAGCTTCAAAGCTGAGTTTGTATAGACACATTTCAATATATTTAAATGTCCTTTGGTGATGGTAAATTCCTCGTCACTATCCTGTAGATATTATTGTGGTTTTCAAACCCTTTCTTATCAAGGCCAATTATCACTTCACCATTTAAGCCAGTTTGCCTCGCAGACCCAAAACGAAAGAATATTCTTTTGAGTAAAACATCTAATAAGGGGTCCATTTGGTTACCAACTCTCTATCATTATGCTGGGGACCACCTGGAGCCCCCTCAAGGACCACTGGGGGTCCCCGGACAGGCGGACACTGACCCGGACTGCACTGACCCATACTGCTTTTACTGCCTCATGAATATCTGGAATATCTGACTGTCTGACACCCTACCAGAGGTATATGAAACGTCTAGAGGCCAAGATTATCCTGGGTTTGAACTGGGCAGACAGAGTGCCCCTCTGGGCAGACAGGGCAGGGTGCCCCTCTGGGCAGACAGAGTGCCCCTCTGGGCAGACAGCAGAGTGCCCCTCTGGGCAGACAGCAGAGTGCCCCTCTGGGCAGACAGAGTGCCCCTCTGGGCAGACAAGGTGCCCCTCTGGGCAGACAGAGTGCCCCTCTCTGGGCAGACAGAGTGCCCCTCTGGGCAGACAGCAGAGTGCCCCTCTCTGGGCAGACAGAGTGCCCCTCTCTGGGCAGACAGAGTGCCCCTCTCTGGGCAGACAGAGTGCCCTCTCTGGGCAGACAGAGTGCCCCTCTCTGGGCAGACAGAGTGCCCCTCTCTGGGCAGACAGAGTGCCCCTCTCTGGGCAGACAGAGTGCCCCTCTCTGGGCAGACAGAGTGCCCCTCTGGGCAGACAGGGCAGGGTGCCCCTCTGGGCAGACAGAGTGCCCCTCTCTGGGCAGACAGAGTGCCCCTCTCTGGGCAGACAGAGTGCCCCTCTGGGCAGACAGAGTGCCCCTCTCTGGGCAGACAGAGTGCCCCTCTCTGGGCAGACAGAGTGCCCCTCTCTGGGCAGACAGAGTGCCCCTCTGGGCAGACAGGGCAGGGTGCCCCTCTGGGCAGACAGAGTGCCCCTCTCTGGGCAGACAGAGTGCCCCTCTCTGGGCAGACAGAGTGCCCCTCTCTGGGCAGACAGAGTGCCCCTCTCTGGGCAGACAGAGTGCCCCTCTCTGGGCAGACAGAGTGCCCCTCTCTGGGCAGACAGAGTGCCCCTCTGGGCAGACAGAGTGCCCCTCTGGGCAGACAGAGTGCCCCTCTGGTTCAGACAGAGTGCCCCTCTGGGCAGACAGAGTGCCCCTCTCTGGGCAGACAGAGTGCCCCTCTGGGCAGACAGAGTGCCCCTCTGGGCAGACAGAGTGCCCCTCTGGTTCAGACCGAGTGCCCCTCTGGGCAGACAGAGTGCCCCTCTCTGGGCAGACAGAGTGCCCCTCTCTGGGCAGACAGAGTGCCCCTCTGGTTCAGACAGAGTGCCCCTCTGGGCAGACAGAGTGCCCCTCTCTGGGCAGACAGAGTGCCCCTCTGGGCAGACAGAGTGCCCCTCTCTGGGCAGACAGAGTGCCCCTCTGGGCAGACAGAGTGCCCCTCTCTGGGCAGACAGAGTGCCCCTCTGGTTCAGACAGAGTGCCCCTCTGGGCAGACAGAGTGCCCCTCTCTGGGCAGACAGAGTGCCCCTCTGGGCAGACAGAGTGCCCCTCTCTGGGCAGACAGAGTGCCCCTCTGGGCAGACAGAGTGCCCCTCTCTGGGCAGACAGAGTGCCCCTCTCTGGGCAGACAGAGTGCCCCTCTCTGGGCAGACAGAGTGCCCCTCTCTGGGCAGACAGAGTGCCCCTCTGGGCAGACAGAGTGCCCCTCTCTGGGCAGACAGAGTGCCCCTCTCTGGGCAGACAGAGTGCCCCTCTGGGCAGACAGAGTGCCCCTCTCTGGGCAGACAGAGTGCCCCTCTCTGGGCAGACAGAGTGCCCCTCTGGGCAGACAGAGTGCCCCTCTCTGGGCAGACAGAGTGCCCCTCTCTGGGCAGACAGAGTGCCCCTCTGGTTCAGACAGAGTGCCCCTCTCTGGGCAGACAGAGTGCCCCTCTCTGGGCAGACAGAGTGCCCCTCTGGGCAGACAGAGTGCCCCTCTCTGGGCAGACAGAGTGCCCCTCTGGTTCAGACAGAGTGCCCCTCTGGGCAGACAGAGTGCCCCTCTCTGGGCAGACAGAGTGCCCCTCTCTGGGCAGACAGAGTGCCCCTCTGGGCAGACAGAGTGCCCCTCTCTGGGCAGACAGAGTGCCCCTCTCTGGGCAGACAGAGTGCCCCTCTCTGGGCAGACAGAGTGCCCTATTATACCGACATTCATATGACTGCACCAACACACCCAGCATCACAGCTGGCCCCTTGGCCAAAAACACCTCAGACGGGTCGGGCATGTGATCCGTAAGCCAGCCCACCGTTTACCCCCGACAGATACTAGTCTAGACTGTCAAAGGTCTGCTGGGGGTTCGGCAAAAAGTGGTACAAGGACCATGTTAAAACCCTCCTGCAGAAGTGTGACATCAAACCACCAGCACTAGAGTCCCTCCTGGCTGTTGATCGCAGTACAGCGGCGTGCACAGAGGCACCAACAACGTGCCAACTGGACCTCCGTCGGAGTGCGACCACGGCCCACCACCACCAGGGTCCAGTCTACTATACGTCCTAAACATGTGTAGTATAATAGTATTATAATGCCCAGATACTACAGTCATCAACCATGATTCAACAATGCATCACACGCAGGCTCCATCCATCACCATTATGCACAATATGCAGGACAAAGTGTGATTGATTGATTGAAATATTTACCATTAACAGTTTGCAGAATTACAGTACATTCCGAGCACAACTCAATACAAAGACTGTTAACTGTGAGTGGACGACCCAATAATGAAGCATTACACTTGTTTATAAGAGGGTCCACCTTGTTCAATTCATCAAAACATTTAGAGACGTTCTATACAAATAGACACTTCTATTCTATATAGCCAAAGAACAGAACAGGAATTCATCATAAAGGATCGGTAAAAAGGGAAAAGAAACATATACGTTTAAACTTTGCTTTGCACACACTGGAATGTGTGCTTTTGACAGACATCTGTACAGACAGTAGCAACAAATACCGGTTATGTACGGTCGGTATTAGCATATTTAGTAGAGGAAAGATCGTGATTCGAGGAGTGATTCCAAAGCCCAAATGCCCATGCCTGCAACCTGAACGAAGTCAGGGATCGTAAGCATTTTTTTTCTTCTGCAGGCAGCTTTATCAACTTTTACAAACTGACAGTATTAGTTTTAATTAACGCTACTTAATTAGCACGTGATCCCGACGCCCATTTGCCCCAATGTTATTACGCTGGTTCATGCACAGCCTAGTAGTCAGAACTGTTTGGTTACTTAGTAACTGCAGTAATGTCATGTGTTCAGAGTTCAGACAGTATAGCCTACTACAGTCTGCATGCTAGCCAAAACAGTAAATACGTCCTAGAACATGAAGCAGGTTCATGCTGTTTATAGGTTTCAGACACACCATATACTGTACGACACGACAAAATATAATAATAACAGTTTACCAGTTGCCGGATCCAATGATGCATATTTTCTTGGGAGCTGCCATTGTGAAGATTGAAAATAAAAGACTTGATGCAGCTGTTAATAGTCTCTCTCTCTGTGACTGCTCTGCGCTGCGACAGACAGACAGACCCAACGGAGAGAAGCTTTTGTTCCCATTGGCTGCTCTGAGGGCAGACACGGACACGCCCACTGTTTTGGGGAGGAAACACACTGCAGATGTACAAGCTCACACCGCGTCGCTGTCACGACGCTTTGTGGTCTTGTAGATTTGTTCTGTTTTTGTTTTTTTTGTATTGTTGTCCAAACGACACCGTTGTACTGCAGAGCGTAACGCTTTATAGAGGTAAGAGGTTAGACGTTAGACGTTAGAGGCTTATATATAACTCTGGTTTAGTAGGGCGAAAGTAAGTCGGACAAAATGTTTGACTGTGAACGTATTGTTTCACAATGGAAATGCACAAGTTCTTGAGCTTAGTCCAGTTACCCTGGGTAAACATAGTAGCTTTCCTTTCCTTTCCACTCTCACAGACAGTGTGGCAGGCACATTATTTGCAGCATTTTGAGCAGGAAAAGCAAACCAAACAACGGAATGAGTGTGTGTGTGTGTGTGTGTGTGTGTGTGTGTGTGTGTGTGTGTGTGTGTGTGTGTCTGCTAAGTGTCTGCTAAATGCCTACATTGTAAATTGTGTGTGTGTGTGTGTGTGTGTGTGCAAAACACTGTTGAGTGATCACATGCAAACTGAGTGACCTGTGAAGACCTGCATTATGCATACAATGCAGCTGTTAGCTGGGTTGACCTGAGGCTGTGACCTAAGGGAGGTGTGTGTGTGTGTGTGTCTGTCTTCTGGGGGTCCGTATAGCACAAAACATTTTTAGATGGGGTCCGTGTCCAAATTATATCAACGTGAGGTCCTTGACATGAAAGGTTTTGGAGAAAGGAAGGGGGTTCTCGGGTAGCGCAGCTGTGAGTTTGAATCCACGGTCTCTACAGACAGTGGGCCCAGCCCCATAATATGTGACTGTTTGCCTCTGAGCGTGCCTCTGGCTCTGAGTCTGACCCTCCCTTGCTCTGTAACAAAAGTCTCTTTGTCGTGGCCCCTGAGTCTCATTGCCCTGGCCCCTGAGTCTCATTGCCCTGGCCCCTGAGTGTCATTGCCCTGGTCCCTGAGTGTCATTGCCCTGGCCCCTTAGTGTCATTGCCCTGGTCCCTGAGTGTCATTGCCCTGGCCCCTGAGTGTCATTGCCCTGGCCCCTGAGTGTCATTGCCCTGGCCCCTGAGTGTCATTGCCCTGGCCCCTGAGTGTCATTGCCCTGGTCCCTGAGTGTCGTCACCTGTGAGGACCAGGTGAGCCTGGTTTTGTGACGAGTATAAAGACTGTTTTCATGTGTTCAGTGCTGGTTCATATAAGTTGTGTTTCAGCCAGGTTCTGTTATCTAGTATTTAGTTATGAGTTCAGTTATTGTATTAGTTACTAGAGTGTTGTATCATTGTTACTCTGTGTCGTTTATTAGTAATTCACTAATTTTCACTTATGATCCTCATTTCCTTGCGTTTGTCCGAGTTCCTGCGCTTGGGTCAACGTGACAACTGGATGGAGGTGACCACCACAGCCCTGGAGGGCTTGGGTCAACGTGACAACTGGATGGAGGTGACCACCACAGCCCTGGAGGGTTGTCCGAGGAGGACCAGGAGGTCTCTATCTAACAGTTCACCCTGCTGGTCATACATCACTACGTTGTGGAAGACGACTCAAAGTAGGAACGCTTTTTGCCTTTTACTTTGCCTGTGTGGGTGGGGGTGTGTGTGTGTGTGGGTGGGGGTGTGTGTGGGTGGGTGTATGGGTGTGTGTGTGGGTGGGGGTGTGTGTGTGTGGGTGGGGGTGTGTGTGGGTGGGTGTATGGGTGTGTGTGTGTGTGTGTGTGTGTGTGTGTGTGTGTGTGTGTGTGTGTGTGTGTGTGTGTGTGTGTGTGACATAGGTTACTTGATTGATGGTGTGATGTGCATCATAAATTCATAATACATTTTTAATCAACTTTATGATTGTATGATAATATAATCACACTATCATGTTACATCAAACGCCTAGTAGTATCATTTTACCATCGGGTTGCATCAGGTTACTGTAACTGTACATTCCATGTTGCAACAGCCGCTCGCGCGCGCGCACACACACACACACACACACACACACACACACACACACACACACACACACATATATACACACACACTTCCCTTTTTAGCAATAAGATATCGAGTTTCATTCCTTTGTGAGCTCAGCTCATTGCTTGTGCATTTCAGTAGACTGCCTTCACGTGTGGTGTGAATTTAGGGTGAATAATGATGAAAACAAGCGTCTGGAGGGTCATGTAGGCCTGCGGGAGGATCCATTCCAAGTGATGAAGTGACAAAGTGAAGCATAGTGCATAGTGCATAGTGCATAGTGCATACACAATTAGTTTCTTTGTTTTCACTTACAAGAAATGAACCAGTGACTAGTCTAAACTAAGTACTGCATGCACCCGGAATTACATGTCATACAGAGGGGAAAAAAACACCACACCATTGGGTTTCCTGACCATAAAAGTGTAGATTTATACCCACTAGAATCACGATCCTATATACCTAATCTAGAAGTCGAGATAATTGAATAAGGTTAATATTCAAAGGTCACCATTTTTCTAAATCCAAGATGGTTTGGTATTTGGAGGGAGAACGCAGAATAAAGATTCATTCATTGTTGACTAGTCCTGAGTGTCAGACGTCAGCTCATTACAGTTTCCGCTCAAATGTCTTTAGGTAGACAGACTGCTGCTGTGTGTTCATTCAAATGAAGAAGTTCCTAGGAAACTATATACTCCAGAGATTACGGATTATTCCTTTTTTTTCTGCGAAATGTAATGATGGATTTTCTTTCTGATTTGTCATACTCTGAAGTTTCCAAAAATGTATTGTTTTCCTATAATCTCCCAAAAATGTTAACAAAATTACACGTAGAACTGGACTAAGCTGTACAAGACGCGCTGCAAGCTTCATGTACATCTGCTATTCTTGAGAACCTAAACCACGGTTCTAAATCTACAGTGTTCTGAAAACGTGTAGCTAAAATCTAAAATGACTAAACTGACGTGGTTCTTTCCCGGGCTTTAATGCGTTAATCAAACTTTAAAGTATGACAATCACACTATGATGAAGATTGTTATATCACCATAGGCCTAGTGTCATTGTATCAGGTTGCATCAGGTGACTGTAAATCCCATGATGCAACAGAGAGCACAATGTATCCAATAACCTGTGACTCGCTGTCAGCAGGTATTGATGCTGCCTGTGTCGCCTGTCATTATGACACTTAATTCATTCTCTGTGTGTGTGTGTGTGTGTGTGTGTGTGTGTGTGTGTGTGTGTGTGTGTGTGTGTGTGTGTGTGTGTGTGTGTGTGTGTGTGTGTGTGTGTGTGTGTGTGTGTGTGTGTGTGTGTGTGTGTGTGTGTGTCCATGGGCTAATAGGCTATACATGACCGATAAACTTTATTTTGTTCTTCTTTAGAAATGTGTTCACATCAGGATGTAATGATCATTAGACTCCCTCCTCCTCACTCAGTCAGAGAGTTTGAATGAATGTAGAATTGTAATTTGAATGTGAAGTGATCGTACCCTCCCCTGTGCCTACCCCGGCTTAAGTATTCTTGCGTCGATTACGTTCGACTCTGCAAGGCACTTTAGTGTACATGACAGTATTCTTTAATACTAATTTACAAACAAATGAAATATGGAGACACAAGGTTTCTGCCCGACAATAATATAATCATAATCAGAAGGAAGTGGTTGATCAGTCAAACACTACTGCAAACTGCAAACACTACTTCAGCCTGGAAGACTAGAACAAAGCGGATATTCATTGTTACACAAGTGTGTGTGTGTGTGTGTGTGTGTGTGTGTGTGTGTGTGTGTGTGTGTGTGTGTGTGTGTGTGTGTGTGTGTGTGTGTGTGTGTGTGTGTGTGTGTGTGCGCGTGTGCGTGTGCGTGCGTGTGTGTGTGTGTGTGTGTGCGTGTGTACATACTTTGTATCTTAAAATGCACATTGCTGTCGGACTCATTTGTGCTTACTATACAAGCAAAGTGCTGATTCATGTGTTGCACTGGTATTTCAGCATCACCCTCATGACCATGACCACACACACACACACACACACACACACACACACATATTTTTTGCTCAGATCAGCTCATTACTTGTATATCTTCGGCACTCAGCCATGGGTTTTCAGACTATGGCGTGAGATTGGGAGTGAGGGAGTCTGTAGTTCTGATCGCAATCGTCCGGCAGCCGGGGGGTGGGGTGGGAAATTTGTTATATAGTTTTCATTTTATTTTAATTGACCTAAAATATTGTCTATACATCCATGAATCCACATGATGCTGGCCGGCTGTCAGCATTGAGCAAGTTGTTTTTACAGGGAAGTAGGGCCAATGCTATGGAATTTAAGGCCAATGCTATGGAATTTAAGGCCAATGCTATGGAATTTAAGGCCAATGCTATGGAATTTAAGGCCAATGCTATGGAATTATAGGTCCAATGCTATGGAATTATGGCCAATGCTATGGAATTTAAGGCCAATGCTATGGAATTAGGTCCAATCATAGAGTTACATACTCTAAGGGTCCAATGCTATGGAATTTAAGGCCAATGCTTATATGGAATTTAGGGCCAATGCTATGGAATTATGGCCAATGCTATGGAATTTAGGGCCAATGCTATGGAATTAGGGCCAATGCTTTGGAATTTAAGGCCAATGCTATGGAATTAGGTCCAATGCTATGGAATTAGGTCCAATGCTATGGAATTTAAGGCCAATGCTATGGTATTAGGGCCAATGCTATGGAATTATGGCCAATGCTATGGAATTTAAGGCCGATGCTATGGAATTTAAGGCCAATGCTATGGTATTAGGGCCAATGCTATGGAATTATGGCCAATGCTATGGAATTTAAGGCCGATGCTATGGAATTTAAGGCCAATGCTATGGAATTATGGCCAATGCTATGGAATTAGGGCCAATGCTATGGAATTTATATGTGACCATACCATTAACATCCTATTATAAGGCAAAAAGGACACATTTTCATTATGCTTTAAGTAGCATGTGATGTGTCAAACTATGGGGTTTTCATGATTCTTAATCCATTCCAAGCATTAGTTTTGCACAAATAACAGTCCTTGGGCTAGTATAAACGGCCATAGCCACCAATGACCATCACAAGGCATGATATTTAGTACAGTACAGTACAATTATGCTTGCAAAAAAAACTGAAACAGCTTCTACTTTATTGTTGCCATAGATGGATATGTTATGTTGTTGCTTTACGTAAGTAAAACAGTCTGAAAACACGTAAACTGCTATTTACAAAGAAAACGGAAGCATCGCAAATCACTGCTGTCAGGTAGAAACCTCGTATTATTGTATTTAAAGAAAAAAGTAAACACCGTGAAAATGGCCGATCTACAAGCTATAGATGCGACGGCTTGTGTGGGCTTGTAGATTGGCTATTTCACGACTTCTGTGTGTGACTCTTGTATACGATGATGAAAGGCATTCATTTATGAAAAAACAACTTGGAACACAGAGTATAAGGTCTCTGCTCGACAGCACCAAAATCAATTTGAAGTCGTTACAACAGTGACAACAGTAGACTATAATTTATGCAACACACACAGTATTCATAGTCCTGTCAGTATTTACATGGATTTACAGTCGATAATAATAATAATAATAATAATAATAATAAAACTTTATTTGTATAGCACCTTTCATGACATGAAATGCAGCTCAAAGTGCTTTACAGAACCATGGAGAATAAAAGAAAAGCAAGGCAACAACATTAAAAAACAAGCAGTAATGCAATACAGTGAGGACATGAATAACAAAAAATAAATAAAATTAAAAGATCAATTAAAAGCAATGTTGTAGAAGTGGGTCTTGAGCTGAGCTTTAAAAATGTCTACAGAGGCTGCCTGACGAAGGTACAGTGGGAGTTTGTTCCATGCCGACGGCCCGTAGAAGCAAAAAGCTGCTTCCCCGTATTTTTTAGTTGCCATTTTTTTAGGCAAAGCGAGCAGGCCAGCAGTGGAAGACCTTAGGCCCGGGGGGGCGGTTTGGGACATATTTAGGCAAGCAGTCATGTAGGTAGGAAGGTGCGAGACCATTGAGAGCTTTATAGACAAGTAAAATCATTTTAAAATAAATCCTAAAAACAACCGGAAGCCAGTGCAGTGATGCCAAAACTGGAGTAATATGGTACTGACACATGACATTTCTGACGTGTCATCCAGCATCGCTACATGAGAGCCTGGGGTTGTCATAATTATGACATATTAATTGTCTCCTAATTCATCCATCCATCCGTCTTCAACCGCTTATCCGTAGTCGGGTCGCGGGGGCAACAGCTCCACCAGAGTGCTCCAGACTTCCCTCTCCTCCAGAGCAACATTAGTGACTTCCTCCTGGGGGATTCCGAGACGTTCCAAGGCCAGTGAGTCGATGTGTGTCCTCCAACTGCGCCTTGGTCTGCCCCGGGGTCTCCTCCCAGTGGGACGTGCGTCGAGGACCTCCCTAGGGAGACGAGACATCCTAACCAGATGCCCGAACCACCTCAGCTGACTCCTTTCCAGGCGAAGGAGCAGCGGTTCTACTCCGAGTCTCTCTCGTGTGACTGAACTTCTCACCCTATCTCTAAGGGAGACGCCAGCCACCCGTCGAAGAAAACTCATTTTGGCTGCTTGTATTTGCGACCTTATTCTTTCGGTCCATGACCCACACTTCATGACCATAGGTGAGAGTAGGAACACTTCATGACCATAATATAGCACCTTTTTAGGAGAAGAATTACAATTGCGCAGCATAACACAAGAAATCACAACACAAACCGATAAACATGACGGGTCAGGAAAAAAACTGAGATTTGCGGGTTAAAAGCACCTTTTTGTAACGGTGAGTTCTCAGTGGTTTAAAGCGAGGCACATTCCAGAGTGTTGGAGCTCCAATAGCAAACGCCTGCTCTCCCAGTGGTGGAAAATTACCACCAATTTGTTACTTAACCCATTCTGACCTGAGATCAGATTCATACGAGGTTTCCACGGGACACACACTGGTCTGATTAACCCATTCTGACCTGAGATCAGATTCTAAAAATGTCAGTCGTTCTTCGAATTTTTCAAAAATAGCAGACCTACAAGCTCGTAGCGCGCCACTCGGTGGCGCGCTATGAGCTTGTAGATCTGCTATTTTTCAATAGCTATAGCATAACATGATGCTAACACCAAAATGGGTGCCCGGTCAGAATGGGTTAATGTATGTTTTGTAATAATAATCAAAAACTACAAAGTAACTAGTAGCTGAACCTTTCAAATAAAGGTAGTGGAGTAAAAGTACAATATTTGGATCAAATATTACAAGTATTGGAAATTGGAAATGGTCAAGTAAAGTAGAAATACCTCAACATTGTACAAAGTACAGTACTTACTACTACTTACTTTGAACCACTTTGCAATCCTACAGTTTTTCAGCAACACTTTGGAACGCTAGTAAGCAGTGCTTTGCTCGATGATCTCAGGCCATGAGTTGGCTCCTACAGGGTTAATCAGGCTTTGTATGTAATGAATATAATTTTAAACTAAATGGGGAGCCAGTGCAGGGAGGCCAAATTTAAACTAAATGGGTAGCCAGTGCAGGGAGGCCAAATTTACTGTAACTTTCTGGAACCATGTTAAAAGTCGAGCTTGGGCGGCATTTTGAACCATGGATGAATTTTTCCGAGAATTGCAAGTAAATCGACACGGGAATATAGATGAATGAACATAATTATGACTAAAATGTACAATTAATAATAATTACCTGGCTGTACTAATAATCAAAATGAATAACGCACCATGGCTAGAACAGGCCAAAATATAAGAAATAGCAACTATTTAGCTAAATAATTGCAATTATACTGTATATATGAAAAGATTGCAATCAGGCATCAGTATTCTGGACCATTTAGTTCACATTTAGTTGACAGTATTATTAAGCTCTCTGGTATTTGGCACATGTAGTACGGACAGCTCACACATAGCAAATAGAACATGCCCCCCCCCCCCCCCCCCAAGGTTCAGATGGTTCGGTCGGACGTGGTGCAGAGGAGGTGATGAATGATTGAGGGCTACGTTGGGAGAGAAGGATGCCATTGGGAGAGAAGGATGCTGAAGAGGAAGGCCAAAGAGGAGGTTAATGGATGCCGTGAGAGAGGACATGGCAGGAGTTATACACAAAGATGGACACTGATGATCCGCTGTGGTCGACCCAGATGGGAATTATTGCCACATGAAGTAGAGGAAGAACCTTGGCCTCCCAAACTTTGGGGACATGACGTTATACTGTAGGAGGTGAAAATAAGTGAAAAGGATTTGAGCACTTTTGAAAATCTTTAAAGATGGAGTGCCACAGTTCTTGTATTGTATTTTTCCAGTTTTGCATGTGTCTATGAGGTGACAGACAGTACTTCATTAGACACCCTGGAGTCGTTTTTATGTGCAATGATGTATTAACTACAGACGAATTAGACCGTTCCTCACCCAGGAATCAGCCCAGCTCCTAATCCAGACAACAGTCTTGTCAAAACTTGACTATTGTAACTCCCTCCTTACTGGCCTACCAGCATGTGCACTTAAGCCTCTCCAGCTGATCCAAAATGCTGCAGCTCGCTTGGTCTTCAACCAGCCAAAATTCTCACATGTCTCCCCCCTGCTCCGCTCCCTCCACTGGCTCCCGGTCGCTGCCCGCACAGAATACAAAACCCTGATGCTGGCATTCAAAGCAACCAAAGGTATGGCTCCCCCATATCTTGCAAGTATGATCGAACCCTACAAACCCTCCCGCTCACTCAGATCAGCCAACGCAGGGAAGCTGGAAGTACCCTCACTAAAAACGCCGGGACAACGCTCCACACGTCCCAAACTCTTCTCCCTTCTGGCTCCAAAACTGTGGAATGCACTTCCCATTGCAGTCAGAACTGCAGCATCACTCCCAATCTTCCGCCGTAGTCTGAAAACCCACCTTTTCAGACTCCATCATGGCCCATAGCACTTACCCCACCCCCTTAGATAGCAATTCTAGTAGTCATAGCACGTCATAGTACATATGTGTAGCATAGTAGTATAGATGTATAGCTTATATGTATAGTTTCATTATAGATTATAGTATAGATGTATAGATGTATAGATGTATAGATGTATAGATGTATAGCTTATATGTATAGCTTATATGTATAGCTTATATGTATAGTTTCATTATAGATATTCCACTGTTACTTTCTTAGCTACGCATGTTTCATGATAAATGTCTTTATGTGATGTATTCCCATGCTTTTGTTCTTGCTTAATGTAAGTCGCTCTGGATTAAGAGCGTCTGCTAAATGCCTAAATTGTAAATTGTAAATTGTAACTTTGTATTTAGGGTTTCTTCCTGGAGGCTGAACCCTTGACAGTCAAACGAGGCCAATGAAATAAACAGTAATATAGTGACACCACACTATCATTCTCCCCTTTATCATACAACTACAGCTGTGGGCTTCAGTTCAGGTGGATCACCACCCATCCCCACCCACCAGGCAAACCAGGCATACTTAATGAACTGGTGGGCGTGCACACATAAAAAACAACATTTTAACAAATACTGTACACTTTTTTTGAAAAAATGATACCTCCTTATATAACAATAAGACCTGATGATCATGTTTTAGGGTGGGAAAAAATCGCGGCACTCCATCTTTTAGAAAACAGCTGATCTGCAAACGTTGAGTGGTTAAATCACTCAGTTATATTCCCTTAATCCCTGCATAAGCACAGGACTGCATGGTGTAGCTCGCTTCTACCAAAGGAAATGTGCTAGTTGAATGACACGAATGGACAGAGGATCATTGCTAAGTGACAACGTAGAATTAACTTGTGACGAAAAGAATTTAAAAAAAGCTAAATTAGTGGTTTAAACAGGACAGATCATGCAGCAGTCGTACAGTAGTAGCCTACAGTAGTACAGTACAGTCATGCAAATCTACAAAGACACCAAATTACCTCAAATAAAAGGAAATACAAACGTGTTGTAGGGAAACTTCAACACTTCAATTTGACCTCATCTCAGTTTGTTATCATTTCCTCAGAATGTCAAATGAATGAAACAGTTCTGGAGAAATGTAGATTGGAACACAATTGTTTCATAGATTACATACACTGATGACACCAATTACTGTTACCCGGAGCCTGACTGATTCATCGGTTTGCTATTATTTGATTTGTTGTCATCAGTGACCCAATTTCTTTTTACTTTTCAAATGTACAAGCTCACAACTTGTGGAGCTTGTGCATCTGCTATGTTTTAGCTTCAAGATTGACAGTCTTTAAATCAAATGTTTTGAATAGGGCTTAAGTGGTTATATAAAAATAAATTTATTTATTTTATTCGTACTTGTTCACTTGTTAATGAGCAAGCTTCTATAATGTAGAAGTAACGTCTTTGCAGTCTAATATCCTTTATTAGAATATCAATCAAAAACGTGTTTATGATCTATACATGTTTTCTCATGAGAAATGTTCTCAAAATTAAAAGATTTAAAAATATATTTTTTCTTTTTTTCCCTAAATTGAATCGGCCCCAAAACTCTGTCATCGGCCAGGCTCTAGTTCTGTGTTCTGATGTTTACTGACCACTCTGGAGATATTCTGACATTTTGATCGACTGCCGTCTTCATTACAGCCAATGCCTTGTCACTCACAAACATTTAAAGTTAACCACTTAAATCTGGAGTCCCCCCAGACAGGGTCTATCCATCCTCTACTAGGCCTTTTCCCCCCCACTACATCTCTGCTGAGCATGCATTGTGACACGCTGTGTGTTCAACCCATTGATCCCATTCATTTGAATTGCTTGTGACCGTCATACATACATACATACAGTAGAAGGTTAATAAAATAAACCACAGTATAGTCAGTCTTATTTTCGCTGTGGTCCCCTTTTTTTACACCCCTGTTTTGTCTTAAAAAAAAAGACAGGGTCCATTTGGACGCTATAGATATAGAGAGACACACAACATAGGGTTGATGTGGTTAAATCCAGGCACAAGTAGGACACATTCTCCTTTGCTCCCGAGCCAACGTTACGGGTTAACGCAACGCCACTGCATGAAGAACAGAGATCTAGTTCGGTTCCACGCTGCATGGCAAGGCAGGACGTTCAGTGGACGATGGAAGTTCCATGGCAGTCCGGTTCCATAGAGTTCCATGGCAGTCCGGTGCGTGCCACACAGTTCCATTGCAGTCCGGTTCCATAGAGTTCCATGGCAGTCCGGTTCCACACAGTTCCATGGCAGTCCGGTTCCACACAGTTCCATGGCAGTCCGGTTCCATACAGTTCCATGGCAGTCCGGTTCCACACAGTTCCATGGCAGTCCAGTGCGTGCCACACAGTTCCATTGCAGTCTACAGTGCCGTCGCTACCTATACGCGCAGTACGCGCTGTGAGTAGGGCAACACGCCGAGGGGGGCAACAAAAAGTGCCAAGCCGACCCGCAAAATAACAATTTTCTCTCCGGCTCTGCCGCGTATAATGACGAGCGGCCGTGTGTGTGCGTTCTCACAAACAGTGAAAATAGGAATAGCAGCTCTCTCGTCGGGAGGAGGAGAGGGGGGCAGCACAAATATCCTACGAGTAGGGCAACCAAATGGTCAGCTCCGGCCCTGGCAGTCTGCTTCCACACAGTTCCATGGCAGTCTGCTCCCACACAGTTCCATGGCAGTCTGCTTCCACACAGTTCCATGGCAGTCCGCTTCCACACAGTTCCATGGCAGTCCGCTTCCACACAGTTCCATGGCAGTCCGCTTCCACACAGTTCCATGGCAGTCCGGTTCCACACAGTTCCATGGCAGTCTGCTCCCACACAGTTCCATGGCAGTCCGCTTCCACACAGTTCCATGGCAGTCCGCTTCCACACAGTTCCATGGCAGTCCGCTTCCACACAGTTCCATGGCAGTCCGCTTCCACACAGTTCCATGGCAGTCCGCTTCCACACAGTTCCATGGCAGTCTGCTTCCACACAGTTCCATGGCAGCGCGCAGGAGAGGAGGCTATCAGTGGAAGCTGGCGACGTGGCATTTGACGTCGTCCAGGCTCAGCACGGTGCCCTGGTCGTTGTCGCTGCTGTGCGGTTTCTTCTCTGAGCAGCGACACAGCTTGTACTTCAACACCTGCGGGGGACAAAACAATGACGAGACACCGTTTGTACGTGTCGTGTAATTTGAATCATATAGCATAATTCATATCTACTTGTTTAGTCATAATGGTACATTTCTGCATGGCCATTTGTCTCACCGAAGTGAGTCATCACCCACCCCACAGTGTCTTAAACTATTTGCATATCAATGGTCCACAGGCAGGAAGCCTCGTGGCTTCACTCTTTGACTAGATAAATCTTGAGTGATCTTGTATCTGATATTACCTTTAGGGTCTAGACCACCTGTGGATTTGGGCCTTCCTGTTTCATTGTTCAATGACAGAGCCAACAGACTACAGTTTGTCTCTTTACATTTTATGATACACACACACACACACACACACACACACACACAAAAGGTGACACCAGACTGCAGGAGGGGGAGGGATAAAAGGGGTGGATGGAGAAGGACTTGGGGGTGGTTGTGCTCTGGGGCTGGGAAGTTGGAAAAATGGAGGAGCACGGGACGGTCACCCTGGCCTGTGCTGCTATCAAAGGGAAGAGATGACTTTGCTATGCTTGTAACCTGTAACGATGGGAGATGCCTTGATTGAATAAAGACGGACTTGGCCTGGGAAATCGGAACTCGTGTGTTGTGTTCATTCTGCATTAGGAAAATAAGGTACAGATCCGCAGGACAGTATACGACAAGTGGCGCCCGACGTGGTTTTGATGGCGTGGAGAACATCCGCGGCACAATAAAAACGGACCTGCGGAGTACCTGTGGATTTACCTGGATTTTTATTTTTTGGAAGGAGTTCTGCGAAACCCAAGGACTGACAAGAATTCGTAAGCGTTAGGACCATAGTGTAGATAAGTGTTCACTGTGTTAAGAAGTTTAGGGATTGAGCGTGTGTGCGTGGTTTGAAAATTGAGCGTGTGTGCGTGGTTTGAAAATTGAGCGTGTGTGCGTGATATGTGTGAGCGGCTGTGTGTGTGTGCTTGATTTGTTTGGTTTTGTCTGTCTTTATATGTGTTAGTGCTGGTAGATCATCGTTGTAAGCTGTGATTGAATGCCAAATAGTTCTCAATTAAGTCTTTTGTTGCTATTTTTAATTGTGCGGTCACTGGTAGTTATGGTTATCTTGGCTGTTTAAATTGCTGCTTTTCAGTGACTTACAATTTTTTTGGGGGTGATTTGGCATTAATTCATGCAGGTTTCGCGTTGCTCTCCTGGTTTAGGCCTTCCTTTGTCTCGGGGGTGGGGGCTGGGGTGGGGATTTTATTTTTTTACTTGAGTGGCTTAAATTTGGGCTGGCTTCTTGTTAAACCGTTTATTGGTTTATTTTAAATATTTCTGAAACATGTGCAACAAGTTTCAGAGGGGGGAGTAATATTGATATTAAATTGGGGGTTAATTCAGGTTTTAAAAATAAATTGGCTTTAAGTTTGGGGTCAAATCTAAATTTTGAGTTTAGTATGAGAATACATTTCTCACATATCACATTTAGGATATTTCAGATCTTTTGTAAAATTAGGTATAGGTTAATTTGGATTATTAAGCCTACAGGATTTTCTTATTAGTCATAATATATAGTCTGCATATAAATGAGTTGACCTTAGGACGAAACCGCTGGCACTGTTGCATAGATGTAAATGAGCTAGGGGTGTCAGGTCACTGAAGGGATCAAGGGGGGTATGTGCCCTAAGTCAGTTTAGAAAGAAAATAGAGGCATTTCTCTATATTTCCTTTTTAAATTACAGACTATAGTTTGTCTATCTAATTTCTTTATTTTACACTTTTCTGTGTGAATGGGTACGAGAAAGTGTTGTGAGTGTTGTGAGTGTTGTGAGTGTTGACTATCTACTCATTCTGTGGGGACAGTATATGCAAATGACTGGGTATATGCGTGGCGGTGACTGTGTGAGATGAGAGGAGACATGCATGAGTGACAGTTAGTGAGATTATCTACAATTTAGTAGCTATGGCCACAAAGCATACTCCAGTGCAAATTGTGCACAAGAAATACACATGTAAGAATATTTCCAGCATTTCAGGAAAATGGCATAAGCGTTGGCCTCGGACATGGCCAAAAGAAGGCTCTTTCGAGGTAGAAGACCTTGCATCTATAAAGGCACAGGTGTGGGCACATAAAGCAGATCAGATGACGAAAGAGAGAGAGAGGCAAAGGGAAGAAGAACTATTCGTTTTAGACTTGTTTTGTGAAGAGGGTCGGAAAAAAAGATTGAAAGAAAAAGTGAGGATAGGTCCACAGATTGTCGCAGCATATAATGCTAGCCGGAGGCCTGTCAGCGAGGAGATCAGCAGGAAATTGCCAGACTCCGCATCATCGTCTGTGTCAGTACTACCTGAGGAGAAGATGTCCGCTGATTGCAGAACAGACAACCAGTGCGTTGACATTGTGGGTCACAGCGACAACTCAGCACAAACTGAGGTGGACTTTTTGGAGAACAGCGACATGCCAGACGAGAGCGACACTCAAAACTCTGTTGAGAGGGAGCTGGGGCGGTTACGTTCCCAGAAAATGGACCTGATCAGTGAATTGACTGAGTCAACGAGGGCACACAGACAATACCTGCATATGATTGAGACGTGGTTGAATGAACTTTCAGTAAGGGAGACACAGTTGACCAGTGAGCTCAGTGGCAAGGCGGCGCACAGCCACAGTTTACATGGAGGTGAAGACATCTACAGAAGGGCAACCCGCCCCAACGCAGACATGAACATTGATGCTGACACTGAGGACAGTTCTATTCAAGCCAGCAGGAAGAGTGGGAGGCATTCCCACACTCGCACACATTTGAGCCGGAGATGTGTGAAGGACTCCAGGGGGGCTTTGAACAGGCACCCTGCATGCAGGCCCCAGAAGAGGACTAGGACTAGCCCTGCACTAGGATCGGAGGACGGAAGTGGAGATGGTGTGGATGGGAGTAAACTCACCCTGAATGCAGAGGATTTCCGTAAAAGGCTGGTCGAGATCAAGGAACGGAAGGCACGTCTGAACAATGACCTGAAGGCTCACACAGGTGACAAGCACCTCACAGCAGCCCTGATGTCCAGTCTGGGTGAGCGGTCCAGGGAGGAAGAGGAGGTCAGTCGGCTTCTGGTCCAATGTGAGGAGGAGCAACAGGAACTGTCCCCAAAGCGGATTCGAGGGCGGAGAGAGGGGGAGACGCAGGACTGGACTACAGCACTGGCTGACATGACCCCTGTTAACGTAATGCCTGTGGTGGTCCGAGGACAGAATGACTATAGACCGTGGTCTAATGGACATGACATGATAGACCTGGTGGAAAAATTGCCTCCGCTACAGGAAGGAGCCTACCAATGGGTGGCAAAACTTGATGTTCTGACTATGGGAACTCAGTTAGCTGTGGGTGACATGAAGAAATTATTGGCACACCTGGTGGGAGTGCAGATGTTGAATGACCTCTTGGCCAGGGCAGAAATGCAGGCTTACGTTGAGACGGCCAGCAGAGACGCAGAGCCATATGCAGAACACAAGGGGTTCCTGTGTCGGGAAATGAGGTTGTTGTACCCCACTGTTTTAAATCCTGACAGAGTCCTACTTGATTGTCTGACTGACGGCGAGAATCCGAGGGCTTATGTCGTGAAAGCGCATCAGATATGGACAGACGTGACGGGGCATAACGCAGGGTTGCCAGGCATGGACCGGACGGTGCTTAGGGACAAGATAAAAAAAGGACTGCCCCTGGCTGTACAGAGTGAACTTGAGGGAGTCGTCTCCTTGTCCACACTGCCTTTGGAAGCCTACACAGACCATATTGCTGACTGCGTCAACCAGGTCCGGAACAAACAGGAGGTACAAAGACTCAAAGATGTCGACCTTAAACGTCAGCTACGAGCAGAACAGCTGACAAAGATTCGAGAGGAGAAACTGATTTTGCAGCCACCGCAGGACAGTGCAGACCATCATCAACAATTGCTGTCATGGAGAATGAGGGAACCACAGAGTCAACAACCAGCATCATCCTATCAGTGGGCAACAAAGCCCTACGCGGCACAACGTGGGCGGCTGAAAGGAATCTGCCATAACTGTGGGACACATGGTCATTTTGCTGGACAATGTGACCAGAAGCCGGCGCAACGAGAGACTCTGCGAAGCTGCACATTGAGACGCCCCTCTCTGTGCTATTGAAAGCATGGTGTTAGATCTGTCACCTAGCTGTCATCCGACACTGACCTTTTCTAGATGTTGCTCTATCTAGGGGCACTGAGAAAATGTCACCTCGTTTTGTTTTTTGATACTTGTTTAGTTTAGGGAAAGAAAGACTTTCTAAGGAAAAGGGGTAGTTCAGTTAGGAATGATGTCAAAACGGTTTGATTTGCTTTATAAGTTCTATTCATTGTCATAACAAAACAGATAGGTTATAATAGTGATCAGATGAATAGGTTAGAACTTCCTTAAATATTACAGTGAAATCCAATCCAAGAATAGGAATTATATTCTAATTAGTAATGCAAATATTGTTTTAGCTCTTGGGTTTGTGTGTGGCTTTCCAGATCATGGGTTAGATGAGGGGTTTCTGCGCAGGACCACCCATCTGTCCATCATTATGGGAAAGTGACTCACAAAACTAAGGGGGAAAGGGGGGGGGGTCAGAGGTGCAAAGGGGTGTTTTGTGTGTCTGCGAGTGAGTGCATACTGAAGTCCTGGCCAGGCTGTCTGTATGAGAAAGAATGTTGGGGAACGTTTATATATATTTTGTTTCATTTTAATCATTCTGTTTAATTCTATTTACAGTTTTCTTTTGATTTTGTTCGTTTGTTTTTGTGTTAATTTACTGTTTCAGTTTTCGAATATTGTCCAGGGGGGAGGAGGGTCACAATTTTACAAAGGGATTCGGTTTCAGGGTTAGGAGAGACATTTTGGGGAATTTGAACATTTGGGGATTTTGGGGAGAAAAGCATTTTTGAGCCAAATATGATTCATATTTTAGACTAATAGTCGTGAGGACTATTAGTAGGGGGGATGTGTCGTGTAATTTGAATCATATAGCATAATTCATATCTACTTGTTTAGTCATAATGGTACATTTCTGCATGGCCATTTGTCTCACCGAAGTGAGTCATCACCCACCCCACAGTGTCTTAAACTATTTGCATATCAATGGTCCACAGGCAGGAAGCCTCGTGGCTTCACTCTTTGACTAGATAAATCTTGAGTGATCTTGTATCTGATATTACCTTTAGGGTCTAGACCACCTGTGGATTTGGGCCTTCCTGTTTCATTGTTCAATGACAGAGCCAACAGACTACAGTTTGTCTCTTTACATTTTATGATACACACACACACACACACACACACACACACACAAAAGGTGACACCAGACTGCAGGAGGGGGAGGGATAAAAGGGGTGGATGGAGAAGGACTTGGGGGTGGTTGTGCTCTGGGGCTGGGAAGTTGGAAAAATGGAGGAGCACGGGACGGTCACCCTGGCCTGTGCTGCTATCAAAGGGAAGAGATGACTTTGCTATGCTTGTAACCTGTAACGATGGGAGATGCCTTGATTGAATAAAGACGGACTTGGCCTGGGAAATCGGAACTCGTGTGTTGTGTTCATTCTGCATTAGGAAAATAAGGTACAGATCCGCAGGACAGTATACGACATACGTACATGACTTGGGTTGGATTGGGGGGTCAAATCTACTAATCAAATCATTCCCGAGCGTGGCACGGCTGCAGCTCACCGCTCCTTGGCTGCAGCTCACCGCTCCTTGGCTGCAGCTCACTGCAGCTCACCACTCCAAGAGATGGGTCAAATGCGGAGAACAAATTTCACTGCGGTAATGTGTGTGACAAAATCGCATGACTTTTGACTTTGACTACTGCTGCGTTTACCAGTGGTGGAAAAAGCACTCACATTCTTTACTTTAACCCATTTTAGGCCTGACGTCGAAATTAGAAAAAAAAAGTCTTCTAAATGGTGACAATTTTCTGAAAAACCTCATGTTTCTGTAGTATCAGTGGCGCTCAATATTTCATGTCAAGGACCACAAACATGATACGTATAATTATGTAATCGGCCCCCCCCCATCTGAAAATATGTTGTTCCAGGAACCTCTCATGCAGGAGCAAAGATTTGGGTTAAAAACGTTATATATACATTCAAAGATTTGAGGCACATTTTCACGATACTGTGCATTTACTTTACTTTGTAGCATGGAATGTGATGATTTGATTGGCTGATATGATGATAAGAGCGCCCCTCACTTCACACAAGTGATTTTTGTATTACTTTTTTCATTTATTATTTGGGAAAATTAAAAGCATCAAGGAATGGATAGAGAAAGTAAAAGATGAGTTATTATTTATTTATTAACCTATTAAAATAGGTTGAAAATGGGTGAACAAAAAAGAAGAAAAACTTTATTTTATTTTACAATTCTACAATTTTACAATAATTTATTGGTTATTAGTTAGTCATACCACATAACACATTCTCTATGAATCCTTACCTCATAAATGTAGTCAAACAGCTCCAGAATAGTGAGTATACTTGCTCCAATGAAGAGGCCCATCTGACCACCAATATCACCTGAAATAAGAACTGTGTGAGCATTGTGGACGAGCAGGTTTCTAGTGCAGTCGGCAAGCTCTTCTGAGCACAGAAGCCCTTCTGTCTCAAAGGTTCAACTGACTTAACCCATTCTGACCTGAGATCAGATTCATACGAGGTTTCCACTGGACACACCACTGGTCTGATTAACCCATTCTGACCTGAGATCAGATTCTAAAAATGTCAGTCGTTCTTCGATTTTTCAAAAAATAGCAGACCTACAAGCTCGTAGCGCGCCACTCGGTGGCGCGCTATGAGCTTGTAGATCTGCTATTTTTCAATAACTAAAGCATAACATGATGCCGACACCAAAATGCGTTCCCGTTCAGAATGGGTTAAGGAGAAGAGACGGAAGCAGCACGGACATTTAGAGCCTTTTATTATAGGTGCTAAAGTATACAGAAAGAACGACTCGCATTTAACATTTTTACTGTGTTCAAAATGTTTTTAGATTTTTGGATTTATTTATTTATTTTTTGGGGGGGGGGGGGTCCATTTACTAATCATTTCCCACCTACAGTACTACTATATGTAGAGGGAAACGATGGGTCAAATTAAATAATGTACTGTATATATTCTTGTTTTGACATGAAAACATTAAAACAGAGGGCAAAATGACATGCTATGCAATTACTGTAAAGACAGAGCATATCCCATACTGTACATGTTTAGAATGAAAGCAATTCATGAACACTCATCCGTCACCTAAAAGTCCAGCTACTTCATAGGCCTTCTTCTGCTCGATGGTCTCGTAGTTCAGAGCCTCGAAGAAGATGTCTAACACCAGGATGTTGTCTCTGTTGAGAAAGAGACAGAAGAAGATGTCTAACACCAGGATGTTGTCTCTGTTGAGAAAGAGACAGAAGAAGATGTCTAACACCAGGATGTTGTCTCTGTTGAGAAAGAGACAGAAGAAGATGTCTAACACCAGGATGTTGTCTCTGTTGAGAAAGAGACAGAAGAAGATGTCTAACACCAGGATGTTGTCTCTGTTGAGAAAGAGACAGTGGTTAACCCATTCTGACCTGAGATCAGATTCATACGAGGTTTCCACTGGACACACACTGGTCTGATTAACCCATTCTGACCTGAGATCAGATTCTAAAAATGTCAGTCGTTCTTCAAATTTTTCAAAAATAGCAGACCTACAAGCTCGTATCGCGCCACTCGGTGGCGCGATATGAGCTTGTAGATCTGCTATTTTTCAATAGCTAAACCATGACATGATGCCAACACCAAAATGGGTGCCCGGTCAGAATGGGTTAAGTACAGAAAGGCCATGTTATAGCGCGTTGGAGTTCATAGCGCTGGAGTTCAAGTTAGTGCCGCGCTATATGAACTTGAGCTTGTACATCTGCTATTTTTCCAATAGCTAAAGTATAACATAATTTAAGCTTTATTAAAACACCAAAAAGGGTTCCCACCCAGAATGGGAGAACTCACGCGATGTACTGCTCTGTCTTGTTGTACTTCTTAGCGAGGTACTTGGCCGAGGCCTTGCTGGGGATCCTCACAAAGCTCAGCTCCTTGCTGTACCTGGAAAAGGTAAAAAAGTAACAATATGAATATGAATACTGAAATATAGGAATACAAGTAAGGCCTCACTCACACCTTCGCAACAGACTGATGTATTGACTTGTAGTGGAGTAAAAGTGCAATATTTGCCTCTGAGATGTAGTGGAGTTTAGAAATAAAAGTATTGGAAATTGGAAATACTAAAGGTACAACTACCTCAAAATTGTGCTTTAGTACAGTACAGCTCTTAAGTAAATGTACTGTACGTAGTTACTTTCCACCGCTGGTACCTGGTCATGTTGCACAGAGTCTCACACACACACACACAGCAGTACCTGGTCATGTTGCACAGAGTCTCACACACACACACACAGCAGTACCTGGTCATGTTGCACAGAGTCTCACACACACACACAGCAGTACCTGGTCATGTTGCACAGAGTCTCACACACACACACACAGCAGTACCTGGTCATGTTGCACAGAGTCTCACACACACACACACACACACACACACACACAGCAGTACCTGGTCATGTTGCACGGCGTCTCACACACACAGAAGTCGTTGTCTCTCTCCACCAGGAAGTCTGCAGAAGGAAGCAACAGAAACACTTCCTCCTAAGAACACAGTACTGGGCCTCGTGCGCCAATAAGTTCCTAACTTTTCCCTCTTCCATTTCTTCCTATAAGTGAATTGCTAAGAGAAGTCCAGTCAGATTCATGAAATGTTCTTAAGAACAATAAAGGCACCCAAAGAGTGCTCCACAGTGTGCGTGGATTCTGTTCTTACCTACGAACAAATCACAGCTAAGAAAACATTGAGCGATCCCAAAACCTTCTTAAAAACTTCCTAAGTGGGTCTAGTAAGAACAAACTTCTTCTTAAGAACGGTTGGCGCATGAGGCCCAAATAAACGTATCTATCTAGTCATGAAGCCCATGAACCCATGCAGCCAATGGGAATGCTGCCTGGCATAAAGATTATGATCTGCAGCAGCAGTCCAAAGTGTTTATTAAATCACCCTACTGTACGTGACCATACTACAGCGTCACACAACAGTAGCAGATCTACAGTACAGTACAAGCTTGAAACAGTAGCAGAGCTACAGTACAGTACAAGCTTGAAACGCGCCGTGAGACTGGGGAACAGAATGCACAATGCATGCCCATTCTGTCCATATTGATTCAGTCCTGGGCTGAATCACATCAACCTGTATTGTATTTTCAACTTCAAAAGTCAGTTTGAAGGCTCAGAGGTGCAGTGTAATTTGCCTTGGGGTTCACTGAGCAAGAACTGACAGACTGGGTCAGCAAAAGAAACGCAATAGCAATGTCACACGTTTGACACAATTCTGAAACCTAAGATGGCAAACAATGCGTTCAAGCCACATACTGTACCTTAAACCAGTAAACACCCCTTTTATCCAGTAAAGATGGACCTCAGATGAGACAACTACACTAATTGAAGTTAAAGGTGCTGATATTTAGCATCTCAAATATCTCAGTCTGAAGCGACACATTTCGAGGCTTTGTAGATCTGCTACTTTTGCCGTATTTCAAAACAAGAAAGTCCAGAAAAGCGACAGTTTTGGACATATGAGGTTTCCACCCGACAGAGACGATAGTGGAGATGGACGTCCTTACCCAGAGCAGGGTCGGCACACTCTTTGTAAAGCTCCGGCGTGCAGTACGGTGCATCACCTGAACAAACACAGCACTTCGATATCAGAAAATAAATATTTAATAACAGGTTTGCACGCTGAATAACTAAAAAAGCTGTCCAGCTCTTGATTATACAGTACACTAAAATACATGTTCAGATCGCAATTACCAATTTCATCGAGGATACGTCTAAGTAAAACTGGAAATGATGAAACGAACAAAAACGACACAATTTGAATTGGAACACTATAATATTGAAGCTGAAAATAGGTTGGTGTGTGTGTGTGTGTGTGTGTGTGTGTGTGTGTGTGTGTGTGTGTGTGTCCTGATTGGATGAATCTGTATTTTCTGTTCAGTAAAGAGCTGGAGAGATAGAGAGATCCCTGTTATAGTGAACAAACAGTCTATTATAACTGAATATATAGAACTTTTAGCTGCTTGTTTAACAACATTCGTTTAACCTTTTAAGATAACATCTTTCTCACCAGGCATATGCACCATGCGGCAGTTTAACCTTTTAAGATAACATCTTTCTCACCAGGCATATGCACCATGCGGCAGTTTAACCTTTTAAGATAACATCTTTCTCACCAGGCATATGCACCATGCGGCAGTTTAACCTTTTAAGATAACATCTTTCTCACCAGGCATATGCACCATGCGGCAGTTTAACCTTTTAAGATAACATCGTTCTCACCAGGCATATATATGCACCATGCGGCAGTTTAAAGGACATCGTTCTCACCAGGCATATGCACCATGAGGCAGTTTAAAGGACATCGTTCTCACCAGGCATATGCACCATGCGGCAGTTTAAAGGACATCGTTCTCACCAGGCATATGCACCATGCGGCAGTTGCAGTTGTCCACCAGGTAGCGTGTTTCGCAGTCGATGCGACACGCCGTGATGCTGTACGTGTCGAAGAAGTCCGAGTCCATCGGGGTCACTTTACAGTCGCCCCAGGGCGGGGGCAGGTATATGAGCTGAGAACGCAACGGATATACATAATAAAAGATCAGTGGTGGGAAAGTAATTAGGTACATTTACTCAAGGAATACTGGACAACTCACCCCGGTGCTTGCCCGTTTTTCCTCCCGGAATTTTCACCAGTGAGGGGGATAACTTTGTAATATGCTATATTGGCTGTTTGTATTCTTTTTGGAAAAATATAAAAAAGGCTATATTATTTTACTTATATTGAACCTATAAACAATTTAGTATTATTTAGTATAATGTAAGGTTTTGCCCACTCAAATGGTACCTCGTCAGATAATCCCCACATATATCCTACAACAACTTCTGTGAACAGACTCCACTGTAGTAGCTTTTCATAAATTATATTTGTACTGCTGTCTGCTGTCATGAAAGTTTATAGTTAGAGAAATTCAAAGTCCAGCCGTCTGCTGTCCAGCCTCTCCCACCAACCCCTCACTGGGGAAACTTCTGGGAGGAAAACAGAAATGGGGTGAGTTGTCTTGTTACCTACTCAAGTACTGTATACTTACTGAGGTTCATCTCAAGGCCAAGGGGTTATTCTTATTCCCAATAAAGAATGTCAACACAAATACCATTCCTGAAATGGGACCCGGTCTGCAACTGGTGGTCAGTCATGCCTTATGAAAAGACATCGTGATGTGAGAAAGTGAATGAAGACAGAGCGTGGATATGGATATGTAAATAAATATACAATCACTACGTACTGTAACATCGGTGCTGGTGAGTGAAATTGTTTGTACAAGTACAGTACGTACCGTATACAGTAGACGGTAGACGGTAGACGCATCCCTGCGGTGCAGTTGGTTGGTCGGTTGGTGCGGATAATATAAATGGGATGATATAATTCATGCTGTTGGATAATAAAGGATGGATAATGAAAACGTACACGCGGTTTGGGGTGTGAGAAAAACAGTCCATCTCTGGTGCTCACCCTCTGTTCCTGGCAGGACACGAAGGTCTGGAACCCGGTCCATCTCTGGTGCTCACCCTCTGTTCCTGGCAGGACACGAAGGTCTGGAACCCGGTCCATCTCTGGTACTCACCCTCTGTTCCTGGCAGGACACGAAGGTCTGGAACCCGGTCCATCTCTGGTACTCACCCTCTGTTCCTGGCAGGACACGAAGGTCTGGAACCCGGTCCATCTCTGGTACTCACCCACTGTTCCTGGCAGGACACGAAGGTCTGGAACCCTGTCCATCTCTGGTACTCACCCTCTGTTCCTGGCAGGACACGAAGGTCTGGAACCCGGGCGCCACTCCGAAGCCCAGCTGGTCGATGAAGGAAGGCTCGTCCTGGCTGTGGATCTGAACCTTGATCCCAGCTTCAAACGACGTCTCGTCTGTCGGGAAGTCAATCACAGCCCTGAGATCAGACATGATTCCTTCGTGGGTGCACTACTTAGTTTAGACAGTTTTTGGTTTAGACTAGTCATTGGTTAGACCAGTCATTATTAGTCCTACAACTACAACCTATCTCAAACCCTCACCCTAAACCTAACCTCCCACGGGGCAGCACACCTAAACCTAACCTTAACCCATGTCTAACCAATGACTAGTCTAAACTAAGTATGCACCCCGTTTTTCAACCTTTGCTCTGGTGAACTGGACCAAAGGTGGCGGTCTCCAGTTCAAACAGTGACGACCTCTGCTCTGGTGAACTGGACCAAAGGTGGGGGTCCCCAGTTCAAACACTGACGACCTCTGCTCTAGTGAAACTGGACCAAACTCACCTGTTTCTCCCCAGATGGGCAGGTATTCGTCCTGTTGGATGTCCAGCATGAGCTCCAGTCCGTTCCCCATCCCTCCCTTGGTGGTGATGAGCGGAGGCCGACCTTCTGAGCCGGCGTTAAAGGTGTAACACTTTCCATAGCG
>NC_137866.1:4299755-4309755 GCF_963924005.1 Protomyctophum bolini
ACATAATCGCTGGTTTAATTACATTGAAAGTGGCTCATTGAGTTGGGAAGAGAGAGAGAGAGAGAGAGAGAGAGGCTGTGTTTGTGTGTGTGTGTGTGTGTGTGTGTGTGTGTTGTTTCGGTGCAGCGTGTGTGCGCGCGCGTGTGCGTGCATGTGTGTGTGCCTTGCAAGTTGCTTGCATCTTTATTCCATTTTGGTCTGTGTGTGTGTGTGTGTGTGTGTGTGTGTGTGTGTGTGTGTGTGTGTGTGTGTGTGTGTGTGTGTGTGTGTGTGTGTGTGTGTGTGTGTGTGCATGCGTACTGTCATTATTAATGACAGTAAGAGCAGCTATCTGTACATAGGCCTGTAGTAGAGTCATTGCTGTACTTTATTGACATCTGGAATATGATGCTATTGCTGCAGGTTGAACTAGTAGCATAATTATAGTATAATGGATGTCTTTTTTTGTATTTGGGATGTCCCACCCAAAATCACTGCCAGCCGCCACTGATCTCTACATAGTGGCATTGCTACTTTTACAAAAACAAATCACATAAAAGTATACTTCTTCCACTGCTGGTGTTCCCAGAGGCCTGCAGCAACAACACATGGAAATATCTGATCTACAAGCTCACTTGTAGATCAGCTATTTTCACTACTTTAGAGTGACACTAGTGTGAAGTATAGGCCATTCCAGTAAAAACGTGGAGATACAAGCTGGTTTTCTGCCCCGACAGCAAATATAAGGCTGCGTTTACTTTGAACGGCAGGCTGTTTGATAGTGCAAGCAGCATGACGACAGATCAGCCGGTCCTGTTGTGCTCCTCCAACTGGGACTGTTTTTTAAAAGTCTTACACGCTCTAGTCTGCATTATAAATACGGCACAACACGAATTAATTGCAACATGGTCTGCTCTGCTGAGACTGAGAGCTTGAACTGAGCTCACACAGACTCTACACGCAGCACAATTTACTCACATATCTCTAAATGTCCGGGAGAGTTTGTTGGAGTTTGTGTTTTTTGAGTGATGCAACCACTCCAAGGAACAGCAATGTCCGTGTTCACCTATGTGGCTATGTGACTGTGACTATGAGTACCAGTAGGGGCGCTGTTGTGCCAGAAACAGAGAGAGAGAGAGAGATAGTGTTGCACTGTTGCCTAGTGCTAATTACAGAGAGAGAGAGAGAGAGGCAGGGGGAGAGGGGAGTTGCACCACTCAGTTCACACGGGTGTGATTGTTTTTTAAAGAGTTTTAAAAGGTTATCTGGGAGCTCCCTAGAAATGTCGTTGTATGCTCAGTGTATTGCTTTGTGTGCAATGACAAATAAAAGTCTATTCTATTCTACCATGGCATGCTATATAACATTATGCTGCGCTCGGGTGGCGGTTCATAGCATGCCACATGCATATGACCTGCATGGCATCTGTCTATACTGTCATTGTAGATCTGTTCTAGCATGCCACATGCATATGACCTGACCTGGCATCTGTCTATACTGTCATTGTAGATCTGTTCTAGCATGCCACATGCATATGACCTGACCTGGCATCTGTCTATACTGTCATTGTAGATCTGTTCTAGCATGCCACATGCATATATGACCTGACCTGGCATCTGTCTATACTGTCATTACTTGCGCAAGCAGAGCGCGCAAGTAATCGTTTCGCTTGGTCTCTTCGAAGTGAAGACAAGTTTTCTTCAACGGTAAATCTGTGCCTGGTTTGCTGGGACTAGTTACAACATTACGTCATCCTTGAGAGAGTACATGGTGTGTATATGACGTAATGTTGTAACTTGTAACTTGTAACTTTTTGGAACCAAGTAACCACAGTATACTGCTAATCAAATTACAACTACATACTCTGTATGTAGTTGTAACTAGAACAACTACATACAGTCTGTGCCTGGTTTGCTGGGACTAGTTACAAGTTACAAGTTACAACATTACGTCATATACACACCATGTACTCTCTCAAGGATGACGTAATGTTGTAACTAGTCCCAGCAAACCAGGCACAGATTTACCGTTGAAGAAAACTTGTCTTCACTTTTTGGAACCAAGTAACCACAGTATACTGCTAATCAAATTACAACTACATACTCTGTATGTAGTTGTAATGTGATTTTTAATTTGTAAATCTGTGCCTGGTCTGCTGGGAACAGACTACACAGATGACCATATCTCTTACGTCATCACTGAGAGCTAGTCATACATATACACACACCATGTACTCTGGTCCCAGTTCTCAACGATGACGTAATGTTGTAACTGGTCCCAGCAAACCAGGCACAGACTTACGGTTGAAAAAAACTTGGCTTCACTTTTTGGAACCAAGTAACCACGGTATACTGCTAATCAAATTACAACTACAGATTTCGGAAGTATTTTAGATCATGTATATTTCAACAAATTTGAAAGTATTATTACAGAAATTGAAGTTAGAGACACATATTACTCTGATCATGATTTAGTATTAATATCACTATAGTACAAAATGAAATACATTTAAAACAATTGACAATTTACAATAAGTAATAAAATAATTATACTGTATAATATATTTTAATTCAGTTTATATACCTTTTCTTTTTCATCACATATCAATGATTCATTTTTCTGTAAAAAAGTAGTTAGGTAGCAAATAGTTACACGTAATGATTATACATTTCAAACGTTCCTTCACAGAGATACTGAGATGTGATACTTTCCAGCGGTCGAAAGTACTTGCGCGCTCTGCTTGCGCACTAGTAGGCCATTTATGGCCTACTAGTGTGCAACAAGCAAGTATGCACTCGGCAGAGTGCAGTTCTAGTTGTAGATCTGTTCTACCATGCCACATGCATATATGACCTGACCTGGCATCTGTCTATACTGTCATTGTAGATCTGTTCTAGCATGCCACATGCATATGACCTGACCTGGCATCTGTCTATACTGTCATTGTAGATCTGGCATGCTATAAAATGCTTCCCTCAGAAGCCTTTCCATTCCACTGAATATACTGTAAGTCACATCTGCATCCTCTACAGTACATGTGTAGAGCCTCAATGTACTGTACACACAGTTGATATTATACTGTTTACGCTGATAATAGGTTCATGGTATACCAGATTGCTATCTTCATGCATTCGATGTATTACCTCGTGTTTTCCTTGTTTACTGTAAATCGCTCTGGATTAAGAGCTCAACTGCTAAATGCCGACATTTCAAATTGTATACATGGCTCAATAGAAGAGCCGGGAGACTATAAATAGACAACCACCCCGATTATAATAAGTTCCCAAAGAAGATTTCTGAAAATATTTAGTTCAGTCAGACAACTCAAGGAGGATGTAATATATATATTTATTGAATATAAGATAATCAATGCAATATATTTATTATGGTTTGGCGATGTATTGGATCTGCTTTTTAGGTACTCAGGTCAAGCGCATCAGTCCCGAACATAGGGACTCTGAATCCCCCGTAGGCTACCTAAAACAGTAGATCCAAAACGACAGGTGGTAGCTGGGGTGGAGGTGGGTGAGCACTTTGTATACAGCAGCGCACAGTATACAATAAAGCAGCAGCAAGCAAGCAAGCAGGAGGATGAATGCAAAACCTTCGGTTAAAGTAGCCGTTATGAGATTGGGTGAGCGTGTGATTGGCTGGGTGAATCATGTGGATGAGAGCCTGATGCTGCGGTGGCCCAATTAACGGACGGCGCGCTGACTGAGGTTCCCTGACTGAACTTGCTCTGCGCATGTCTACGACAGGCGCAAATGCTCATTTATCAATTATTTTAAGACTTTTCAACCAAAAGCCCTCAAGGCTCCTGCAGGTGAATCGTGACCATAAAACATATGATTTTGTGTCAAGAGATGAAATTCCAGGCTTGGTATAGTTTATACAGTATATACAATATACTGTATGCATATCGGCATCCCAAGAAGATGACAACGTACAGCATAAGGTCAAGGCAAGACCTGCACCTTATGGATAACCCATTTTGGTCGGGAACCCCTTTTGGTGTTAGCATCATGCTATGCTTTAGCTATTGAAAAATAGCAGATCTACAAGCTCATAGCGCGCCACCGAGTGGCGCGCTACGAGCTTGTAGGTCTGCTATTTTTGACTGACATAGAAACATAGCTTTTTCAGAAAACTGTCATGAGGATGTGAAGACATTTTTAGAATCTGATCTCGGGTCAGAATGAAAACTGTCAGGATGTAGAAGACATTTTTTAGAATCTGATCTCGGGTCAGAATGAAAACTGCCAGGATGTATAGAAGACATTTTTAGAATCTGATCTCGGGTCAGAATGAAAACTGTCAGGATGTAGAAGACATTTTTAGAATCTGATCTCAGGTCAGAATGGGATAAGTAAGTCGGTACATAAAGGTAAGAAGGCATGAGTGGCAGGTCTTCAGCGCTGATCAATGGATGGATGTGAAGTAGTCTAGTGAAGTCCTACCGGACCTCTTCATGAATAAATGACTGAATATAGAGTGAGATGAGTCTCTATCAAACATTGTTCTGTGTTTGTAGCATGCTTTACATGCTTTACATGCTCTGCATGTTCCATCCTGGGCGATGAATAAGTCATGGAGAGAAGAATGACAAAGTGTCTCACTTCGTGGCGTGCCGTAAGCTTGTAGATCAGCTATTTCTGCTATTTTGACTGCCAGTAATTTCTTGGTACGTTTCCCCATGTCCCATGTGGAAACAATACTGTTTTTCCACACTTCGTATCCAAAAAGTAAAGGTAGTCCCCCCTGTTTTAAAATGTAGCGGTCAATAAAATATAAGTTTTATACGGAATGGGCTCCTCATAATATGGGTATAATCAAATCATTTCATTGTAGTGACTCGTGACTCAATTGGACCGGGGAAGAGTCCTGTGTCCCTTGGGTCTGGCACAGAGTCAAGTCCAAGTCCTGTGTCCCTTGGGTCTGGCACAGAGTCAAGTCCAAGTCCTGTGTCCCTTGGGTCTGGGACAGAGTCAAGTCCAAGTCCTGTGTCCCTTGGGTCTGGGACAGAGTCAAGTCCAAGTCCTGTGTCCCTTGGTCTGGGACAGAGTCAAGTCCAAGTCCTGTGTCCCAAAAATACAAGCCCAAAATAAGTGACTAATATAGGGCACATGAGCGCCGGATATTTGAAAATAGCCATTGGCAACACGTTGTGAGCTTGTATATTGGTAGATCTGGCAACACGTTGTGAGCTTGTACAGATTGGTAGATCTGGCAACACGTTGTGAGTTTGTATATTGGTAGATCTGGCAACACATTGTGAGCTTGTAGATTGGTAGATCTGGCAACACGTTGTGAGCTTGTAGATTGGTAGATCTGGCAACACGTTGTGAGCTTGTAGATCTGGCAACACGTTGTGAGCTTGTAGATCTGGCAACACGTTGTGAGCTTGTAGATCTGGCAACACGTTGTGAGCTTGTAGATTGGTATGTGACCAAAATAGCAATTTAGGGGAAAGCGTGCCGGCACGCCCATGACCACACCTCTAGACGCAAATACCGGTGTCGGCTGAATTGATAGCGGTTGACGCTGCACCAAAATACCATTAAGGGACATAGCAAGCTCCTACACACTCGTAATCTTCGGGGGCCGCGGCTGCATTGCGGGCTGCGTCGCGGGAAACGGCAGCGACGAAATTGGAGCCCGCATACTAGTCTTTTGAATTTGTGACGGATATATGGCTGTTTTTATAGGGACCCCATCCCAGTCAACGAAGTATAGGCTAAAGGGTTTTAAGTGGTCTATCGGGTGGAAACCTCATCGTGTCCAAAACCGTTGCTTTTCACGATTCAAACTGCAACAGTAGCAGATCTGCAGGCTTCCAGCTGGCGTATCTGCTTTGATACTGTTTGTGTGAAACTGCAGTATGATCAAATTGCCGACTGCAACAACGAATATAGAACCTCTGAGTAAAGGTTTTATAGCTCAGGCAGGAGTTCTGAGTCAAGGCTTTGAACGCCCTGCGGTCCTGTTGGTATGTGTATCCATTCCAGACACGTTGAGGAAGGGCTTGGCGCAGAAACCCGTCCGTGAACGCTGCCTGTTGCCTTAATTAATTAAAAAGTACCAGAATGACTTCAGAGTACGTGGCTATTGTTTTCTCATTGGGTCAGACTGAATTAAATACATGCATTTCCTTTTGGCAAGAAGTATAGAATCTAGAGACAATAAATGTTTGATAATGTTTGATATTTATCCCCAACGAAATCCCCAAATTGGAAACGACGGCACACTTTAATTAAAGCATTAAGGCCTTAATAATAAAGAAAATAAATGTGCATTTCCTACATCTTGCTTTTTCATTCTTGCGAGTGCAGCTCTTTCCCAAGAGGCGATCAAGAATGTAATCTAATCTAATCCCCCACTCTGGCACCAACATGTGTCTGTCTAAAAGTGTATTGATACTGCAGCAGCGCTGCCGATATCAATAAAAACATTAATTAAAACAAGCAGTCGTAAAGTTGGAGCGCTACATTTGTTACATCCACCGTCAGTCCCCCTTGAAATGAATGGTCTCTGTCCCACCTCATTATTTTCAAAACTATGTTACTTTTCAGGGGATTCAAAAAGTAGCAGATCTACAAGCCTACAATGTGTCTCTTCACGTTGCGTTTCTAGCTTGTCGATCTGCTATGCTTTTGATGCTTTATGTGTGACGCTGTAGTTAAAATAAGTTAAAATATGGAGGTTTCTGCCCAAAAATATAGTACTTGGTTAACCCATTCTGACCTGAGATCAGATTCATACGAGGTTTCCACTGGACACACACTGGGTCTGATTAACCCATTCTGACCTGAGATCAGATTCTAAAAATGTCAGTCGTTCTTCGATTTTTCAAAAATAGCAGACCTACAAGCTCGTAGCGCGCCACTCGGTGGCGCGATATGAGCTTGTAGATCTGCTATTTTTCAATAGCTAAAGCATAACGTGATGCTGACACCAAAATGGGTGCCCGGTCAGAATGGGTTAAAATAAGTTAAAATATGGAGGTTTCTGCCCAAAAATATAGTACTTGGTTAAGAAAAGAACCCCCCCCCCACCCCCTCCCTTTCTCTTGTTGTTGATGATGTTTATTTATTTTATTATTATTTTATTTTACAAGTCGCACCCCGAAGTGAGTCATTACATCAGACTCCATGGCCATGCTGGGCCCAATCACATCCCCGATGAACACACCCAGGGCCCAATCACATCCCTGATGAACACACCCAGGGCCCAATCACATCCCCGATGAACACACCCAGGGCCCAATCACATCCACGTTGAACACACCCAGGGCCCAATCACATCCCCAATGAACACACCCAGGGCCCAATCACATCCCCAATGAACACACCCAGGGCCCAATCACATCCCCGATGAACACGTCCAGGGCCCAATCACATCCACGTAGAACACACCCAGGGCCCAATCACATCCCCGATGAACACGTCCAGGGCCCAATCACATCCCTGATGAACACACCCAGGGCCCAATCACATCCCCGATGAACACGTCCAGGGCCCAATCACATCCCCGATGAACACACCCAGGGCCCAATCACATCCCCGATGCTGGGCCCAATCACATCCCCGATGAACACACCCAGGCCCTTTTTTTCCCTTTTTAATTTACAACAAAAGAAAGGACACAATAGCTCATCAAAAGGAGACAGTATAATCTTGCAGGAAAGCATGCCTGCGTCTCCATAGAGACACAAAACAACCCAAGAACTCATTTAAAAAAAAAGCCACAGTCTGCAGGATATCTGTGCCAGTCTCCATGGAGCGCTGGTGGAACTGTTGTCCTAATGCAATCCTCTCGTTTATATTGTAAACGGCCCTAAAGTATGTGCCTGTGAATCAAATGGCTGTGGGCAGAAACCTTGTATCTCCAACTTTCAACTTTGTATATTTATTTTGTAAATGAATGTCCTATGCGAAAGTAGCAAAAATATGACATGATCGCAACATGAATTGAACAACCCACTTCTCCTCTGCATGCTGTAGTGTAGTGTTTAGATGGTTCTGTTATGACTTCTCCTCTGCATGCTGTAGTGTTTAGATGGTTCTGTTATGACTGCATGCTGTAGTGTTTAGATGGTTCTGTTATGACTTCTCCTCTGCATGCTGTAGTGTTTAGATGGTTCTGTTATGACTGCATGCTGTAGTGTTTAGATGGTTCTGTTATGACTTCTCCTCTGCATGCTGTAGTGTTTAGATGGTTCTGTTATGACTGCATGCTGTAGTGTTTAGATGGTTCTGTTATGACTTCTCCTCTGCATGCTGTAGTGTTTAGAGGTTCTGTTATGACTGCATGCTGTAGTGTTTAGATGGTTCTGTTATGACTTCTCCTCTGCATGCTGTAGTGTAGTGTTTAGATGGTTCTGTTATGACTTCTCCTCTGCATGCTGTAGTGTTTAGATGGTTCTGTTATGACTGCATGCTGTAGTGTTTAGATGGTTCTGTTATGACTGCATGCTGTAGTGTTTAGATGGTTCTGTTATGACTTCTCCTCTGCATGCTGTAGTGTAGTGTTTAGATGGTTCTGTTATGACTTCTCCTCTGCATGCTGTAGTGTTTAGATGGTTCTGTTATGACTGCATGCTGTAGTGTTTAGATGGTTCTGTTATGACTTCTCCTCTGCATGCTGTAGTATTTAGATGGTTCTGTTATGACTTCTCCTCTGCATGCTGTAGTGTTTAGATGGTTCTGTTATGACTTCTCCTCTGCATGTTGTAGTGTTTAGATGGTTCTGTTATGACTTCTCCTCTGCATGTTGTAGTGTTTAGATGGTTCTGTTATGACTTCTCCTCTGCATGCTGTAGTGTTTAGATGGTTCTGTTATGACTTCTCCTCTGCATGTTGTAGTGTTTAGATGGTTCTGTTATGACTTCTCCTCTGCATGCTGTAGTGTTTAGATGGTTCTGTTATGACTTCTCCTCTGCATGTTGTAGTGTTTAGATGGTTCTGTTATGACTTCTCCTCTGCATGCTGTAGTGTTTAGATGGTTCTGTTATGACTGCATGCTGTAGTGTTTAGATGGTTCTGTTATGACTGCATGTTGTAGTGTTTAGATGGTTCTGTTATGACTTATCCTCTGCATGCTGTAGTATTTAGATGGTTCTGTTATGACTTCTCCTCTGCATGTTGTAGTATTTAGATGGTTCTGTTATGACTTCTCCTCTGCATGCTGTAGTATTTAGATGGTTCTGTTATGACTTCTCCTCTGCATGTTGTAGTATTTAGATGGTTCTGTTATGACTTCTCCTCTGCATGCTGTAGTATTTAGATGGTTCTGTTATGACTTCTCCTCTGCATGTTGTAGTATTTAGATGGTTCTGTTATGACTTCTCCTCTGCATGCTGTAGTATTTAGATGGTTCTGTTATGACTTCTCCTCTGCATGTTGTAGTGTTTAGATGGTTCTGTTATGACTTCTCCTCTGCATGCTGTAGTGTTTAGATGGTTCTGTTATGACTGCATGCTGTAGTGTTTAGATGGTTCTGTTATGACTGCATGTTGTAGTGTTTAGATGGTTCTGTTATGACTTATCCTCTGCATGCTGTAGTATTTAGATGGTTCTGTTATGACTTCTCCTCTGCATGTTGTAGTATTTAGATGGTTCTGTTATGACTTCTCCTCTGCATGCTGTAGTATTTAGATGGTTCTGTTATGACTTCTCCTCTGCATGTTGTAGTATTTAGATGGTTCTGTTATGACTTCTCCTCTGCATGCTGTAGTATTTAGATGGTTCTGTTATGACTTCTCCTCTGCATGTTGTAGTATTTAGATGGTTCTGTTATGACTTCTCCTCTGCATGCTGTAGTATTTAGATGGTTCTGTTATGACTTCTCCTCTGCATGCTGTAGTGTTTAGATGGTTCTGTTATGACTTCTCCTCTGCATGCTGTAGTGTTTAGATGGTTCTGTTATGACTGCATGCTGTAGTGTTTAGATGGTTCTGTTATGACTTCTCCTCTGCATGCTGTAGTATTTAGATGGTTCTGTTATGACTTCTCCTCTGCATGCT